>NC_089585.1:83979600-84061712 GCF_019320115.1 Miscanthus floridulus | reverse complement strand
CAACAATCTCTTTAATTTCGTTATTGACAGGCTGGTACTTAACAATTTCCTAATTTACTCCTGATGTTCGTTTCCCCTCCGATCTCATGCATATATCTTGACTCCTCTCACATCTCTTGTCCATGATGCCCCTCTGAATTGCTTTTCTTGACACCCTTACCCCCAATCCACTCCAACACACGTGGGTTGTGGTGGATACTGCATCCAAAGAAGCCCTAATGATTTCCATGAAAATTGGAACTCTAGTTTTGCTCTGTGTTATTCAACAGTACAGCTAAGTTATCGCCCTGGCTAATATTGGTCGTGTTTAAGATAGTTAACTTTATGAATACCATCCTACTGTTTGCATCTCTACACAACATGGTTCTTAAGTCATCACCTAGGTGGCTAGGCGTTAGGGCAGTCATGGGACCCGGGCATCACTGATGCCTTTCCAAAAGCAGTGTGAGTGAGAGAGGAAGACTATTGGGAACCAGCAGGGCCAAGCAACCTCTTTTTCCCCTGCCTGGTCCTGCTGGCTCCAACAGTGGTCAATCTGGGTGGGGCAGCAGCGGTATTTGATCTGGATAGGGACAGTGGTAGGGGTTGTTATAGGCCTGCGGGGTTTGTTGATGCTGCCTGTCACTATGCTCGATTGCTGCTGGCAAGATGATATAGCATTGCTGCTGCTAGCGGTGTGCCCAATTATGGTGAGTGGATGGTAGGGCTTGGATTATGTCAGTATATCCTTTTCAGAGTAAGTGCATGAGTTGGGGCTACCTAGAAAGGGTGACAGGCTGGAATAGTCTAGGAAAATTCAATCTTCCCTCTATATTTCTTATATTATTTTTGTTCTCTTGAGAAGCGAGCATGTGTATGGCATCTCCTTGCCTTGGGTGTCTAGGCGATATGGAGGTGGTGACCGGTGGGTCACCACTCACCATACCATGCGTTGCCTTACTGCTGTAAGAACCATGGTCCATATTCATATGTACATACATCTCTTTGCCTAGCTTTTTTTTTCTCCAACTATTTCTTTCTTGCTGTTTTGCATGCCTCAGTTTTTTTCCCCTCACCGTCCTGCCAGACATTTAGGCTCAACATCATTAGCATGCCATCCATTGCCATTTTGCCACTTTTGGTTCGAAACACTAAGTGACTCCAGTCTTCAAATTTATTCTAGCCTCATGGCCCTCATCATGCTGGGCAAGTGACTCCTTGCACATTTGCATCTGCTCTACGAAGCTGTGTGCCTGCGCCTTATTCTCACTGCAACAACTCTTGCTGTTGCTCCCATTAAATAATATTTAACAAATACTTAATCAGTTGAGGTGCTGATAAACATTGACAAAAGCAACAACTCATATGGGGGCACGCCTAGCTAAAAGAAAAGTACACTTTCACGGGAATGTTGTTTCTGTATCAACTTCTTTGAAATTTTCCTGGCTATTTTTTTATTTGCCTTGTCATATTTGATGCCTTCTGATAAGCCGGCTGAAGCTGTTTTGTTGTGAGAGAAAAATACTGTAGATTCTAGCTGATAAGCCGGCTGATAAGTTCAAGCGAACAGGGCTAATCTCTAACATTATGTAGCTGTGCCTTCTGTCTTGTAATCGTCTGACTGATTCTCTTTCTGGCTTTCTTAAACTCCTTTTGCAGGTCCCGAATGTTGAAGATTCTTATCCTGAGCGACCAGGGGAACCAGATTGTCCTGTAAGCATATCATATTCTAGTTTTAGAATCTGTCTGACTGATATATTCATAGCATTGTTCTCAACATTGCAGTATTTATTGAGTAGTAGATGTAAGTTTAAATCTAAATGCAAGTTCAACCATCCCAAGAAAATGGTGAATGCATTAGCAACAGGAACAGACAGTGAAGTAAGTTAATTATATCTGTTCACTAGATTGCTAATTTTTCGACTCCTTTGTGAGAGTCTCAATGGCTGTGCTTTCCTGAAATGCAACAGTCACTAATCGCTGATAGCGCTATCTTACCAGTGAGGCCTTCTGAACCCGTTTGTTCGGTAAGATCTTCCATTGCTGTCAATTATTATTATTATTTCTCATGGCACAGTTCTTCATTTCTTGAGTGTCCTGTATTTCAGTTCTATGTAAAAACAGGCAAATGCAAATTTGGTGCCAATTGCAAGTTCAATCATCCAAAACCAAAAGATACTAAGACGCCACCTTTGATTGCAAAGGAAACCATATATACAGCAACAACTGATGCAGCAGCGCACATTGGTGCATCAGATGATTCAGTTCCAGCAAAGAAACATGTACCAACTGCCCCAGCCGAGGCGCATAATGCAAAGGGGCTTCCTATAAGACCAGTATGTATTTACCAAATGGTTCTTTACCTAGAGCAGTAAACTTTAGTTATCTTTTTTTATTTGCTAGAGCACTAGATACAGTAAATTTGAGTTTTATTCACGTCTTTTATTTGGAAACCATATCAATAAATATGTTGCAAAATATACGCAAAAAAGGTAAAGTTAAAGTCTGTTCTATGCTTACTGCAAATTCTGTCAGTAATCCAGACTTGGTGTATAAAAGATTTTTATGAGTAAAGATTGTTATCTCTCAACAACTCCAATTTCTTAGTAAAATCTATCTACCAAAGTATGTCTGCTACTGTATCTTCACATATCGCTTTAGTTTATTACTATAGCATTGACTGTACCCAAATAGCTTGTATTGCTCAACACATTTTCTCTCTCCCATATTGCAGGGTGAAGTGGATTGCTCTTTTTATATGAAGACAGGCAGGTACCTTCTTCACGAGAAGGATTGCTAAGAATTTACCTCTTGTGCATATAAGTTTGGAGGGATCTGACATTTCTCCTTTTGTGCTTTTGCAGCTGCAAATATGGTTCTATTTGTCGCTTCAACCATCCTGATCGGCCAGGTCTGTTCTTTTCATAACTAATCATTTGGTCGAGTTAAATTGTCATGGCATCCTATAGGTCATTTTGTTCTGTTTCCATTTGTGTTACTTCCAGAAGGATAGAGAAACTATCAGCAGGAACCTCACTGTATTCAAATCGCACTTTAGCTTGCAATATATGCCCTGTTGAAGACTTGCCATTTACAAATCATGCTGAAAGCATAGCTTGTAGTGACCTTGTAAACATTAAAGGTTCTTAAAAGTCTAGAAAAGGCTACGCAGCACGGATACGGATACGCGTATCAGTATCGGAAGAATACGGATACGCGGATACGGCAATTTTCTCAAAAATCCGAAACGTGGATACGTTTTAACTATTTTAAATAAAAAAGATAATAATGCATATTAAAACTATTAACAATAAAACATTGCAGTCTACTTAACTACTTAAGTTCTATTAGTATGTTTTCCTATTAATAAATGGCATTCAGGCTCGCATCAACTCCCTCTTTCCTCATTTGTTTCCCTCATCCACAACATCAAGCTGCAGAGCAGATTAAGAATGGAAAAAGGAGCCGCCATCTAGTATCTACTCATATTTGGAGACGCCATCCACTGCATACAAAGAAAATCAAGCAACAAGAAATTAAGAACTGCAAAAACAGAGTACATAAAGAATGGGCAGAGGAAGAGGAAGAGGAAGTGGGAACCAAAGAAATCAAGCAACAATAAGTCGCGAACTGCAGAAATATAGTAGATCGAGAACGGGGAAGGGGATGAACTCACGGAAGGTTGCTGGATGCCTGGATCCACGTCGCTGGGGCAGAGACGTTGCCGGCGGCCGGCGAGCAGGGGCGGAGGGTCATCGCCGGCGAGCGGGGGCGGAGGCTTGTCGCCGGTGGCCGGTGAGCAGGACGAGGTGTCACCGTGCATGTTCGCTGGAGGCGGCACAAGGTGCGGGAGTGCGGGCGTCGGGGACAGAGGGAGATAAGGGAGTGCGCGTGTGTTTGTTGGGATGGGCCGTATCGAATGGGCAGATACGTATCGGCTCACGTACTCAATATTCACAAAAAAAACAGATACTCTGCGGACACGTGTCCATCGCGTATCGGCCGCGTATCCGTATCGGATACGTGTCCGATACGGGATACGGCACCTCCCTGGCGTATCCGTGTTACGTAGAGAAAAGGCACCAGAGCTTCTAATATTATGTTTTTGTTACGAATTGAAACACCTGATTGGCATACAGTGAAGTTATGATAATCACTTTGAATTTTCCTGAATTATCTTTTACTCATTAGCTTAGGTTCTGAGGATATTGATAGTTTCTTGCACCTGTAACTATTATCATGTCTGTTTTTGAATGTCATGCTAAAATATCTTGACCTTATACCACAAATTTTCAGACAGCAATCACAAAAATGTTTCTCATTCCATTTTCAATGTTCAGACTAGTACCTATCACCTTCATTCTAACAATATCATTAGTGCTTACCATTATGACCCTCCATTTTTTTATTACCCCCCCTCCCCTCTGATGATATTGTTTTGCGTGTGCAGTTGTGGATATAGCTTTTATGGCTCCACTGGTTCAAGCTACTCTTCCTTCTCCAGCTCCCATTGTCCCTGCAGTGGTGCTAAATCCGGCTGCAAATTTTCTGCAAAGCTTTGATTTTCATGCAAGTCACGTGCCGGTATGTGTAGAGACTAATAAGAGTCTAAAAATGGCAAATGTGTTTGTGATGTACATAACATTTACACGCTTTCTTTTCTAAAACACAGGTTGAACCTGTGCCAATGATCTATCCTCAAAGACCTGGAGAAATTGTTTGTGATGTATGTAATATAGCCATCTCCTTAGATGTCCAATTCATTTTTTTTTATGTGCACGATTTATTGTGCTTATTTTAGAGCTTTTGGCCCTTTTTCGCATTTTTGTGTACTGCAGTTTTACATGAAGACAGGATCTTGCAAGTATTCTCAGAAATGCAAGTTTCACCACCCTATTGACCGGTCTGCACCTCATTCCAATGAAAACGGGGATCCTCGGCAGCCTGTGACACTTGGCCTTCCAAGGAGAGAGGTAACATGCTAGACTATTGCTAGTAGCTTAGATGCTTCATATTGTAAAATGTTATGTGCTAACTAATATCCTGTTATATCATGTCTGTGATACTTTAATGACTTTCTGATCATTCTTATGAGATAACACTGTTTTTAAACCAAGAATGAAGACTCGAGCTTGATTTTGCTCAGTTTGCACACTGGATCTTTTTGAATAAAAACCAGAGAAAGTAATGTCATGCCAAGCGTTGGCGTTGGAGGGATTTGAATGCCACATCTTCCACTGCATCACCTGGGAAAATTAATCTGGCCATTTCGTTTTGTTTGCCTGTACTTGGCTGGCATAAGATGTTTTCTGCCAAATTGGACTACAGCAAACTGTTTTTTCCCCATTAAATTTGTTGACAAAAATAATTTGCATGTCAAACCAGCAATCTGCTAGTAAGCTGGCATTTCAACTTGTAAACTGATGCTGTGTCTGGTTTAAAAATATACAAGAGCATGACGCAAATGTTCCTGTTGACAGAATTCCCTTAACGTTACAGCATCAATTGAAATTATCTCTTTATTCATTGTCACTAGAAAGAATGCTTTTGTACTTGTTTTCAGCTAGATCTCTGTGACCTTTTACTTCTGTTTATGTTTACAAATGTTGATTTAATTTCATGCTTGTTAACACAGTGCTGATGCTTACGCAGGACGCTGAGGCCTGTGCCTTCTACATGAGGTCTAGCACGTGCAGGTTCGGTGTGCACTGCAAGTTCGACCACCCTCCTCGCCAGGAGGCTATTTCCAAGCTGCAGGCAACCGGAAAGGAAGGAATAGAAGGGCTGAGCGTCGTTCTGCACGACCCTGATGTCTAATACTGTATCCTGCATCAGGATGTAATACCATGCGAATCGCACTGTTAGTTAATGCTGTCACCGGAAGTGTTTGTCAGAGCAGAGCTGGTACTAACGATTTACCTTTGGTTGGTTGCCGCAGATGACAATAGTGCGGTATATACCGTGTTGCTATGTCAAGGTGCATGTTGCAGGTTTCGAGAGTAAAAATGCACCGCTGGTTCTCAAACATTCACTGGATGCTAACCTGGCGCCAAACTTAACTATGTCATGTGAGATTCTAGTTACCATAACTTTATTTAATCTGTTTGCCATGATTATGTGATGATATGGCAGGGATGTGGAGCCTACATGATGGTAGGGATATAGGAGATATAATGGCATGTTTGCCTCGCATAGTCACATGTTGATGCAATGCGAACGTACAATTAGCTTGTCTACAGATTAAGTTAGAGTTATTTGTATATTAGTGAGTTTAGGCCTTTGGATATCGGGATATACATTTTGGACCTGGATGGCACCTTGAGCAAGTTTGAGAATCAAGGCCCTAATTTTGAGGCTGCCTCAATTTATGGGTGAAGAAAGTCCTTTTGATCCTGCTTGACTTTTGTGATTGTCTGATTTCCAAACACAGGACATAAACCTCTCGGGACGATTCATGGGCAATGCCTAGCCATCTAGAGAAGCCATTAGAGTAACAAATGCGAAACTGCCAGCTTGACAAAGAAACAAAGTGCTCAAAGGATGGATTTGAGTTTTAGAAAGTGCATCTAATCCTATCGTGGGTTTTGGTAAATTAATGATAATCAAATAAATAACTAATGATGTTTGTGAAGTATTTTAGGCCCTGTTTGGTTGAGCTGTGGCTGTGGGAAAAAACTGCTGTGAGCTGTGAGCTGTGGAAAAGTTACTGTGGGCTGTGAGCTGTAGAAAAGCTGAAAGCTGTTTGGTTAAACAAGTATAAAATATACCTTTTATCTTTATCTCTCTTGAAACAACTATGGAAGAGCTTTTTATTCCACCAATTTCGAAAAGCAGAAAGCCAAAAGCCAAAAGCAGGGTCAACTCAGCTTTCAAAAATGAACTACGGAAAAGCAGCTGCTTCTGAAAAAAGCCCCTCCAAAAGCAGCCCCTTTGGTTGGGCTTTTGGGGCCAAAAGCCCAAAAGCCAAAAGCCCAACCAAACAGGGCCTTAGTGACTCACGATTGTGACCCCTCGAATGCAACCCCTACAACTCAAGAACACAACTAGAGTCTAACGACTGTGACCCCTCGAACCCCTACAACACAAGAACACAACTAGAGTCTAGAGAGCAAATCAGCTAGGATCGGCCGATCCATCCGACTGGCTCACCTATAATCACACATCTCTCTCCCCTGCTTGATTGTAACCCTTTTCTTAACGCTTGGACAGGAAATCCCTCTTGGACATAGGGCGCGAACCCAAACCAGAATAAACCACTTGCCTCTTGAGTATCAGGCCACCGGAACCCATATAACGACATTCTAATTACTCATTGTGGTAATGAGCCCATGACAATTGGCGCGTCGGGTAAGGGAGCGTCATTTGTATTTCCATAGTTTCGATGGTCCATGCCACAGATGGTGCTGGAGCTGACGACGCTACCCCGAAGGCAGCATCCGTTTTAGCAACAGTGCTCTCTGCCGGAGCGATGTTCTTCTCAGGCTAGAATCTCTATTTTGGGAGCCTGGACTTCATCATGGATCGCTTTGGCGAGAACCCTCACTTTAGGGTGCGTTTGGATCGAGGACGAAGTTGCATGGGATATGGCGATATATTGGGATAAGGATATCCATGATGCATGTTTGGTTGGATGGATAGGACGAGCCATTTTTCTGTTTGGTTGAATGGATAGGACGAGCCATTTTTCTGTTTGGTTGGATGGATGAAAGTGGATGGGATTAGAATAATTATCTAATTATATCTATTATTTAAAAATAATAACAACTAATTAGATACTAATAAATATGCACTGATACTAATTTTGCCATGAAAATCACTAATTTAACATAAATATGTTAATTAACACAACTAATAACCTAATTAACACACGAAACATGCACTAATGAACGCATTAGCACTTATCAAAACTAATCCTCCATCATAATTATTAAGTAATAATAATGGGTTAATTGGATCCATACCATTACAGTTGTTGAGATTCGGAGATATGCCATTACTATTTACGATATAGGAACCATACCATTACAATTTTTAATCAATCTGAGATCTGCCATATTCTACGTCTTGAGCGTCGTTGCGCCCACGCGCAGTCTACCGTATTTGCGTATTGCCCCAAATGCCCTCCTACAACTCTTTGTCCCACTCACACCGACATGGGGACCCATATGTCATCTCCCTCCTTGCTCTCTCCTTCCTCCACTCATCCCTTGGCGCTCCCCCTGCCTCCACCCACGCCGGCGGCCGTGGCCGCGCATCAGCAGCTGCCGTTGTCGGAGGCGGCAGCGCGGCGGCTGCGGGAGGGCCCGCCTCCACCCACGCCGGCGCCGGGGGGCGCGCATCAGCAGCCATCCGCCGTCGTCATTCCTTCGGCGCTCCCCGCGCCGAGCCGCCGCGGGCCAAGCTCCACCCGCTGTGCCCAAGCGCCGCCGCCTTTGACTGGGCTGGGCTCGGCTCGTCGCGCTCCGCCCCCGTGGCCTCTCAGCCATGCGTCGCCGCCGGCCAGCCTTGCCCCGCGCGCTCCTCGCCTCGACCTGCTGATGCCCATGCCGGCGCCCTTCAACACGCTCCCGCGCTCGCGCCGCTCGACGAGCTCCCACATCGGTCACCGCCCAACCGCGCCGCCTTTGGCTGGGCTGGGCTCGGCTCGTCGCGCTCCGCCCCCGTGGCCTCTCAGCCAAGCATCGCCGCCGGCCAGCCTAGCCCCACGCGCTCCTCGCCTCGACCCGCTGATGCCGATGCCGGTGCCGGCGCCCTTCGACACGCTCCCGCGCTCGCGCCGCCCGACGAGCTCCCACATCGGTCGCCGCCCAACCGTGCCGCCGGTCGGCCGGTCTACACCACGAACGCCGGCGCCGCGATGCCAAACGCGGATGCGGTAGACGACGGCAAGGCAGTAGTGGGCGGGTGCACAAGCAGGTGGGAGGCCCAGCTGCCGGAGGAGCGGGCTGCCGGTGATGAACTTGCTCCGATCTTGCTCGGAGAAGGGGAGTTCGGGGAGAAGGGGAAAGGAAGAAGGTGGGGGTATTATGGTCCATAAGATTATACAGTAGAAAAACCCGATGTCAAGGTGAGTCAAAGGCGTCTCTAGTGTACGGCATAGCATTGATCCAATTTTGCGCGTATTACAATGGCATGGTTCGTAATAATCGAATAGTAATGGCAGATCTTCGAATCGCAGAAATTATAATGGCATGGATTCAATTAACCCAATAATATAACATATTAATCATCCTAAATTTATTTACTAATAATAAATATTAGAGGACATGGATAAGCTGGTTCGTTAGATTTTTACGAACCATGAAATCCAGCTTCTAAGGGTATATTCTCTATCCAAGGTTTTACTGGTCCTAGTGATTCATCCAACCAAACGCATGTGATTCATGGATGGTCCAATCCCATCCATATAAATCCAACCAACCAAACACATCCTTAAGGTAGTGGACTTACATGGAACCTATCACGTGCTGCTCGGATAACCATGGTACGCTAAGTTCATTGTCGTACCAAACTATACCTAGTAACACCTTAAATTTTTGAATTTTTAGAAATAGAGCTAAAAAGATTTAATTTAGAATTTTGTGCTCATAAAATATAGGAAAATAAAATTTTTCATTAAATTAAAATTCATCATAAGGTTTAGCAACATATTTGTGCATACATGCCCTTGCATTTGATGTATTTGAATGAGTGGTTTACATTCCTTTTTGCAAATGAAATTAAAAATGACTTTGAAATAAAAGAAAAGGAAATTGAAAAATAAAAAAATCTTTAAAAAAATTGTCAAATTTATTTTTGAAAACTTACCGAAATTACCGTTTTATTTGAGTTGAAAATGTATATTTGGAAACATATTTGAATTTGATTTGGTTTACATTTGAATTTGATTTTTAAAACAAATTAGAAAAAGATTTGGAAAAAAGAAAACCCTCTCTCCTCTCTCTCTCCCTTTCGGCCTGCATGGCACAGTTTGCTTTTTCCCGCTGGCCTGTTCTCCTCCCACCGGCCCACCTTCTCCCCTCTCTTTCTCCCTTCTCCACCGCAGGCCCAATCCGCACGCCCGGCTTCCCCCGCATCGGCCCAACTGCCGCGTTGGCCTAGGTCGGCGTCGTTCGCGCCTCTCCTCCCTCTCGCTGACCGCGCTGGCCCACTCGTCAGGGCGTCTTCTTCCCCGTGCTGTACCCGGGAGGGACACCATCGCCGCTGCCCGGGAGTCCCATGCCGCCCCGCCTTGCTCGGTTGCGTGCTTCCCAAGCCGCGCCAGCCTCTTAAATAGTGAGCCTCGCGCCGAGTCGCCTACCCCGGGCCCTATCTCGCATTGCTCGAGCGCCCGCAGCCACGCCGCCACCTAGCACCGCCATCCGCCGTCGGCCCGCCAAGCCGCACGCCATCTCCGACCGTGTGGTTGCCCTAGGTGAGTTCGCAATCTCCTCCATCTCCTAGTGTTCCCCGTTTATTTTCCCATGGTTGGTAGTTCGTTTTTGAGTTTCGTCGCCGAGTTTCTTTTGCCGGCCATGGCACCACCGCCATCTAACCTCGTTGTCGGCCTCGCCAGTCCTCTCTCGTCAGTCGATTCAATTCCGTCCATCCGATTCAAGATCAAGAGCCAGGACTAGATCGTACCCCTTCGCTGGCGTTTTTGCAAAAAGGGCATTACAACTAATTGAGTCTCAACCCGTCGTCCCTGTTTTTTTTAAAAAAGAGCCCCTCCAGTTTTCTGTTTTCAAACCCGTGGTCCAAAGTGTATTTACATGTTATGTTTTCTTCTTTGGAAAGCATAGTTTTATCGGTTTAGATCCAAAATACGTTTTCAGTTAATTATAGTTTTGCCACTATTTTCTTTAGGCCATAACTTATCCGTTTTAACTCCGATTTGACCCGTTCAACTTGCGTTAGGTTCATAATTTCATAATCTACATGTTCATACTACTGTTAAGTATGTTTCAACTTTTAAAATTCGAGGTTAAATTTAATCTATTATTTTATTAAAAAAAATATTGTTTAATTCATATCTTGTACGTTTTAGCTCCGTTTTGACCCATTCAAGTTGCGTTAGATTCGTAGCGACGAGATCTACACATTAGTGACAATGTTTATTATGTCACTATTTCTACAATTTCATGGTTTAAACTCTAACTTGAATAATAATTATGCAACTAGATTTTATAAATAAAATATGATTTGTTTTACTTTAGTTTTATAATTCAAATCTAAATTTGACTTAATTCAATTTATATAATCTTTTATATAGTTAAAACACATGAAGCTTATAGTTTTATATTTTCTCTTTATGAGTAGATCTTTCGGTAGCCGTTTCTTTCAAACCGTAGCTCCGATTAGCGTGCCTCTCACGACTGTGTGTTCGTAGCGATGCGTAGAATCGTGTTTCAAACTCTTTTACTTATTTTTTATGTTTGGTGTACTGTTCTAATTTAGATCTATTATTTGCTTCATGTAATGATTGTATGGATGCTTGTGTGGTGCTTTATAATTTTGTCCAGTCGGTGAGATATACGTGGTGATCAAGAAGAAGAAGAAGAACGTTGAAGATTAAAGCTTACTGAAGGATCGATATTTAAGGCAAGTATAGCATGTGATCTTTCTTGTTCTCCTATACATCTTTAATCATTTAATTCATGCTGCATGTGTCTACCTTGACTGCCACTAAGGATTTCCTAGTACTTTGTACCTTGTGCCTTGATATATATGGGGTATTGCATTGGATAGTTTGATGCTAGTGCTCAACTAAAGCCATAATCTTGTAACTTGACTAATGTAATATGCAATAAACACTAAAAGATGTTTTTAGCAACATGGAACAAGGGGGCTAGAGCATTGGGCTATTTCTATGGTGCTCTAGATTCCTCTCCTTAAGGACTTATCTATAAGTGATCATCCGGGACTTACAGTACAACTGTGAGGGCTATATGGCTCTGGCTTTAGCTCAGTATGAGAACCTTTTCTAGCTTGTTAGTAGTTACCTTTATTGGCGTAAGAATGACTTGACAAATTAGGTATAGTGCGACCTCTGTCCCGTTGAGTATAGGTTGCGCGTCATTGTGCCATCGAAAAGGGGAGCTCCATATTTGTTTACCGAATGAATCTAATAGCCCTAACTTTTTAGACAAACCTTTGAAAGGCTTCATAGTGAACCCTGCCAACCTTCCTTGGTAGTGGGTTAAGATGCTCACGACCTTGGGTGAAAGGGTAAATCACGACTCACAGTGAAAGTGTACAACCTCTATAGAGTGTAAAGCTGGTATATCAGCCGTGCTCACGGTCACAAGCGGCCTTGGAACCCTTACGGAATAGATGATCACTAATTGTTAATGATGATGATACTGATGATGGAGATGCTTACTAATTATTACTATTTATGTTTTTCATTATCTATGTTTACCTGATCATGTGTTTATGGGCTTGTGATAAACTTGTTGCCACCCAATCATTAAAAGCTAACCGCAGTTAAACTAGTGTCAGCCTTTTGAGCCTCATGAATCCCATGTTATATTTGCTGAGTACGACATATACTTATGCTTGATTTACTTTTTAAATCTTTGGAAAAATTCCAGATGGGTACCAGATTGCTAGAGTTTGGAGAAATTAGGCTTGTGATCAACCAGTCAGTTGTTCCTGTGAAATTTAAGTCTTCACCTAAAGATCAGAATTGTCTTTCCGCTGTTTGCTATCCAAGGTTATATTCTTTATACTAGGTACGTATATATTGAGCATTGTCTATTGATATTATCCTTATTTATAGCTATACGTGAGATTTGACTTTCTGGGCTCACATATGGTGTGTATCTGGTTTTGCCCTTAAAGCGGGGTGCTACAGAGTGGTATCAAAGCAATGCTGACTGTAGGACACAAGCCTAGTTAGAAACTGGTCGTCTTAAGGTTTTGAAATTATTATAAAATCCTTGTTCTATAAATCTTGATATTTTCTTCTCTACTATATATCTATCCTTGATATTTATCTCCTCCTTGATACTTGTTTTAAGCCTTTGTTCTTATCTTCACTCCTTGATTTGATATGCTTTTAGAACTGTCCCTCATCACCTTCTTGCGTAATCTAAAGACGAGTCTTAGGATTGTTACCCATAGTACAATGAGGATGACAGTATCGCAAGTTAAGTCAATGATTGAGTTGTGCACCTTTACTATCTTGTTGAATTGTTATTATACTTATGATTGTTTTGAATCTTTGTAATGATTGCAATGATCTTGTTGGGTGTTCCCATAATTTTATTTAGCTTATAGGCCTAAGGTATAAGGACTAGTGAAATAAATTGTTGGGTTATGGTATTCTTCTGTTTCCTCTATCCTGTCTTTTTGGAACAGTCTGCACTCTTTAGCTTTTATCTCTGACTTCGGACGATAAAAAATCATGAGAAAATTCTGGACAATAGTATACTTCAATATCTTTCTCCAAGTGCAAGAATTAGCTTGATAGCTATTTTGGTTATGGAGATACAAAAATCATAAGGCGATGTGTCGGATACAGTGAGAAGGGGTACCCTAAGCAAGAACCAAAAAACGACTGCTTAGACTTCGTAAAAGTTGAAACCAGCTAAACACCGCTGGCCTCGGCCGATTCTCCGACTCGCCCAAGGCCCCCTCACCGCTGACCTCGAGCGATCCCCCACCAAAGGCCTCAGCCGGGCCGCCGACCCTCCGTCTCGCGCGAGGCGGGCTCGGCAGCACTCCGCTGCCTCTTCCTTCACCCGTCCCTCTGACAAAACATCGTGTCGCATTAACTCAGCCAACTGCTGCCCCTGACATCGGCCGCATGCTCGGCACAGTACAGCAGAATGGCCGACGGGACAGGGGGCAGGACTGGGCAGAGGTTACCCGCCACTGTGCTAACCACTATGCACATGGTTGACGCCCATGCCTCACTGTGCTGCCAACTCCTGCTCCGAGAACAATGCAGCGTGGGGAGCCACGTCTGAGATACTGTGGCCTCGGAATCAGTACCCAGGACCAATAATTCCCCCCAAGGCCTCGGCAGTTTGCTTCAGGGGCTCGGTAGCCTGAGGATCCATGTCCGCCGAACCCCCCACGATGGCTCGGCCCCGCTATCTGCAGAGCCACAGCTCCCTACGACATCATCGCATGATGACCAGCACGTCGCCCGCCATGTCCTACATCAAGCTGTACTGGAGCCCCACGACGCACAAGATCAAGTATGACCGGCGCGTCACTTCTGCACGACAAGGACGGGGCCACTCCATCGACCATACCACAACAGTGGCCGGCTACAGGGCTCGGACACGCCACCCCCATTTATAGAGCAGGAGGTCTCGACACCCTGACGCCAACTCCGCTTCACGCGAGGCTCCCCAGGGAAGGCCTCAGCAAGGAACGCCGTCTCCGCCCTGCTCGAGGCTCTCCACGGAGGGCCTCGGCAGGAAGCGCGTTCTCCGTATCGCGCGAGGCCTCTCGCGCGAGGCCTCGGCAAGGAGCCTGATCTCCATCTCGCGCGAGGCCTCATTCTCTGTGTCGCTCGGGGCCGGCTTGTCCATGGTCCGTCACCCCCCGCCTCGGTCGACCCTCCCGACAGCACGTCATGTCTCGTTAATACTTCCAACCACTCCCGCAATCTCAACCGGACAGTGGCTCAATGTCACAGAATGGCCGATGCGACCCGAAGTCGCATCAGCGCCGTACCGGCTGGGACAGGGCACGGTGGGGGTTACCGACAACTGTGTCCCAGCACTGTGTCCACGATCAGCGCCTGGGATAGAGTATGATGGGGGTTACCGGTAACTGTGTCCCAGCACTGTGTCCACGATCAGCGCCTGGGACAGGGTATGACGGGGGTTACCGGCCACTGTGTCCAAACGCTGCACCCATGACCCGCCGCCTGCGCAAGGCCTCGGCACTGTACACTGGGGCCTCGGCAATCTCGGGGTTCATGCCTGCCGAGACCCCCCACCACAGTACAAGCCTTGGTACCAACCAGGCCTCGGCCTCACGCACAATCTGTCCACCAGGGCTTGCACGTTCGCCGTCACGTCTGCTCCGAGACATTCCTAGGGCTCCCACGACACACAGGACCTGATGGGACAACCACGCCGCTCCAGTATTCCAAGGACGGATCGCTCCTACGGCCACGCCGCCACCGGAATGGGCCATAGGGTTCGGACGTGCCACTTCTATTGGCACGACGTCGCATAGTGATACATGTACTACCTTCGTCCTCCCTTCAACTATAAAAGGAGAGGACTTGGGCCTCGTAGGGGGAGGAAAAAAGAGAGACGAACACACCGATAGAACTACACACTTCTACGCTGCTTGAGAACAACGCCTCAAGCAGCCCGCACCACCCTCGCCGAGACCTGGGGCTAGCTCCCTCTCTCACCTAGCTTGTAACCCCCTACTATAAGCACTCCGGTGCAAGGAACATAAGATCGATCTCTCAGACTAGACGTAGGGCCTCGATTGCTTGAACCAGTATAAACCTTGTGTCTCTTTGCATCACCATCCAGGATTAGGGGCACGCAGCACAAATTCACTCGTTGGTTGAGGGACCCCCGGTTCCAAAACACCGACAGTTGGCGTGCCAGGTAGGGGCCTCTGCGTGTTAGCTTCATCGTCCCAGCAGGACCCGGATGGTAGACCCCATACGACCATTGTGTCTTGGCACCGTAGTTTGGTTCGGGAGCCTAGAGTTCATGTCTCTAGGGCATGAGTACGACATGGTGCTCCTCGCCCCTCGAGCCCCACCGTCCGACGATGAAGTCACGCCCCGGCAGCCCAGGCGTAGGCGGTGCCTGGGCGGCTGCTCTCGCCGCGCTCGCCAGGCACGACGCGAGGAATGCCACCCCGACGCTATGTGAACCCGGGGCGGCACGCCACTCCCCGACGATATCCTACGACCAGCTGTTGGTACGGGGTCCCTGGCTAGGGACCTGTCTGGCCTAAGCCTGGACAAAGAAAAATCGCCGGTGGCTCGCGGCGATGCCCAGTCGTCTAGTTCCACTCCACCACTCCCTGAAGAGTCGACCCCGGCGGGGCAGAATACGGAGACGGCACCGTCCCCATGCCCCTTTGGGTTGAGGAATGCCGCCACCTCTTATGCCTACGCCTACACTGCCGCTCACGAGCACCCCTCGGAACGCCGCCAGCACTTCGCTCTTGACCTGAGCACCCACTTTGACTCCTCGGACGAGGACGAGGCATGGCCTGGGGTGGATTTCTCCGAACTCCACAACCCTGGGGCTTTGCGCCAATTCTTGGCCGCAAGCAACTACTGCCTCGGCTATTCCGACTCCGACGATGAAGGGACTTACGATCCATCTCGTGAGTGCTTCCACGTCGGGCTCGGGATACCAAGGGCGGGCGAAGAAGACGAAAGGACAGGCAACCATTCCCCACCCTAGGAAAGGGTGGGCGATGCCACACCTCCACGTCTCGTAGCCCCGGCGGCATGAAACGAGAACCCCGTCCGTGGGGGGCATCGACGCCCAGACCTGGAGCAGCTCCATGAGCTTCAAGCCAAGGTCGAACAAGACCGACTCCTTCTGCAACAGCTTCGGGACACTCTCGAGTAGGAGCAGCAAGGGCGCGGTGAGGGCGGAGGAGCCCGAGGGAGGCCCCGCGACGTCCATCACCGCATCAACGACAACGAGGGGGGAGAGCCACCCCCAATCTTTAATCGGGCTAGCCAGAATGTCACAGCGGCTGCGATGCTGGTCCGAGCAATGCCTGAGCCCTCCACCACCGAGGGGCAACGAGTCCGCGAAGAGCTCCGCGACCTCCTCAAGACCGCTGCGGTACAGCAGGCCGAAAGTTCCGCCTCCCGCCGGCGTGGAGGCACTTCGGAGCAACCCACGGTGCGACCTCGCCAGGGCCAGGATGCCTCGGTCCGTCCTGAGCCCACTCGCGCGCCGGCGGCCAACGGGGCCCCCTCGGTGCGCGATTGACCTGGAGACCAGCACGAGGCACAAGGCGACCATGAAGTAGTTGGAAGGCGACGGCGTCGCGGTGACAAAGCCGCCCAGGGCTACCACCCACACCGAGGCGGTCGCTACGACAGTGAAGAGGACCACAGTCCTTCTCCCGAGCCACCTGGCCCTCGGGTCTTTAGTAGAGCCATTTGCAACGCTCACTTCCTAGCCCTGGTTCCGGCAACCTACCAACCTCACAAAGTATTGCGGCGAGACGAACCCCGAGCTATGGCTGGCCGATTATCGCCTGGCTTGTCAGCTAGGCGGTGCGAAAGATGACCTGCTCATCATCCGCAACCTCCCTTTGTTCTTATCAGACTTAGTGCGAGCCTGGCTCAAACACCTTCCTCCCGCACAGATCCACGACTGGCGCGACTTGGTGAGGGTCTTCGTCGGGAATTTCCAGGGCACCTATGTGCGCCCCGGGAACTCCTGGGACCTCAAAGGTTGCCGCTAGAAGCCGGACGAATCTCTTCGAGATTTCATTCGGCGCTTCTCCAAGAAATGCACCGAGTTGCCCCGCGTCGGTGACTCGGAAATCGTCCAAGCATTCCTCTCTGGCACCTCCTGCCGAGACCTGGTTCGAGAATTGGGCTAGAACGTACCAACCACAGCGGCCGCACTCCTCGACATCGCCACCAACTTCGCCTCGGGCAAAGAGGCGGTTGGGGCCATCTTCCCCAACAACGACGCCAAGGGGAAGCAGAAGGACGAGGCCCCCGAGGACTCGCCAACCCGCGTCCCCAAGAAAAAGAAGGGTCGCCCAGGGAAGTAGGAGGTCCTCGAGGCTGTCCATGTCGCCGCGACAGATCGTAGGAATCCCCGAGGCCCCCGGGGCCCCAGGCTATTTGACGACATGCTAAAGAAGCCCTGTCCTTACCATCAAGGTCCAGTGAAGCATGCCCTCGAGGAGTGCACCATGCTCCGGCGTTACTACGCCAGGCTTGGGCTCCCCGACGACGATGAGGCCAGGAAAAGGGGCGCCGGCGAAAGGGACGGCGATAAAGATGATGGGTTCCCCGAGGTACACAATGCCTTCATGATCTTTGGCGGACCCTCGGCATGCCTCACGGCGCGCCAGCGAAAGAGGGAACACCGGGAGGTCTTCTCGGTCAAGGTGGCCACCCCCCGGTACCTCGATTGGTCTCAGGAGGCAATCACCTTTGATCGGGATGACCACCCCGATTATGTTCCAAACCCCGGGCAGTACCCGCTTGTCGTCGACCCGATCGTCGGCAACACCTGGCTCACCAAAGTGCTCATGGACGGAGGCAACGGCCTCAACATCCTCTACGTCAACACTCTAGAGCTCCTGGAGCTCGACCAGTCACGGCTCCGAGGCGGTTCCGCACCCTTCCACGGCGTCGTGCCAGGAAAGCGCACATGACCCCTCGGGCGCATCAACTTACCCGTCTGCTTTGGCACTCCCTCCAACTACCGCAAGGAGGTCCTCACCTTCGAGGTGGTTGGATTCAAGGGGGCTTACCACGCCATCTTGGGGCGCCCGTGCTACGCCAAGTTCATGGTGGTCCCCAACTACACCTACCTCAAGCTCAAGATGCCAGGCCCCAACAGCATCATCACCGTCGAGTCCACGTACGAACATGCATACGACTGCGACGTCGAGTGCATCGAGTACGCCGAGGCCATCATGGAGGCCGAGACCCTCATCGCCGATCTCGACCAGCTTGGTAGCGAGGTTCCCGACGCTAAGCGGCGCGCCGGGACCTTCGAGCCCACGGAGGCCGTCAAGCTCATCCCCGTCGATCCCGCCGTCCCCGACGGCCGAGGACTGAAGATCAGCGCCACCCTCGATGGCAAATAGGAGGTCGTGCTCGTCAACTTTCTCCGTGTGAACGTCGATATGTTCGCGTGGAGCCCCTCGGACATGCCAGGCATACCAAGGGAGGTCGCCGAGCACGCCTTAGATATCCGGGCAGGCTCCAGGCCGGTAAAGCAGCGCCTGCGCCGATTTGACGAGGAGAAGCGCAGGGCCATCGGCGAAGAAGTGCAGAATCTCATGGCAGCCGGGTTCATCAAGGAAGTATTCCATCCAGAGTGGTTGGCTAACCCTGTATTAGTCAGAAAGAAAAGTGGCAAGTGGAGGATGTGCGTGGACTACACTGGTCTAAATAAAGTGTGCCCGAAAGTCCCATTCCCACTACCACGAATTGACCAAATCGTCGACTCCACTGCAGGATGCGAAACCCTCTCCTTCCTTGATGCATATTCCGGTTACCACCAAATCAAGATGAAAGAGTCCGACCAGCTCATGACTTCTTTCATCACTCCATTCGGCATGTACTGCTACGTAACCATGACGTTCAGCCTCAGAAACGCAGGGGCTACTTACCAACGGTGCATGATCCAAGTCTTTAGCGAACACATCGGGCGAACCATCGAGGCCTACGTGGATGACATTGTAGTCAAGTCTAGGAAGGCCGGTGATCTCGTCGGCGACTTGGAGGTTGCCTTCACATGTCTTAGAGAGAAGGGCATCAAGCTCAACCCCAAGAAGTGTGTCTTCGGGGTTCCCCAAGGCATGCTCTTGGGGTTCATAGTCTCGGAACGTGGAATCGAGGCCAACCCGGAGAAGGTCTTGGCCGTGACCAACATGGGCCCGATCCGAGACCTCAAAGGGGTGCAGAGGGTCATGGGATGCCTTGTGGCCCTAAGCCGCTTCATCTCGCGCCTCGGCGAAAAAGGCCTACCCCTGTACCGCCTCTTGAGAAAGTTCGAGCGCTTTTCTTGGACCACCGAGGCCGAGGAAGCCCTCGCCAGGCTCAAAGCACTGCTCACCAACCCCCCCGTCCTGGTTCCGCCCACCAAGGGCGAGCACCTCTTACTCTACATCACCGCGATGACCCAAGTGGTCAGCGCGGCCGTAGTAGTCGAGAGGAGGGAGAAGGGACATGCTCTACCCGTCCAACGACCTATTTACTTCATCAGCGAAGTGCTCTCCGAGACTAAGACGCGTTACCCCCACATCCAGAAGCTGGTTTACACCGTAGTCTTGGCTCGACGCAAGCTACGTCACTACTTCGAGTCCCACCCGGTGACTGTGGTGTCGTCTTTTCCTTTGGGAGAGATAATCCAAAACCGGGAGGCCTCGGGTAGAATAGCCAAGTGGGCTGTCGAACTCATGGGGGAAACCTTGTCTTTTGCGCCTCGGAAAGCGATCAAATCGCAGGTCCTGTCTGACTTTGTAGCCGAATGGACCGACACACAGCTGCCACCCGCTCAGATCCAATCAGAATGCTGGACCATGTACTTCGATGGGTCTCTGATGAAGACTGGGGCTGGCGCGGGCCTGCTCCTGGTCTCGCCCCTTGGGATACACATGCGCTACATGATCCGGCTTCACTTCGCCGCCTCCAACAATGTCGCCGAATACGAGGCCCTCGTCAACGGCCTGCAAACCGCCATCGAACTTGGAGTGCGACGTCTCGACGTACGGGGTGATTCCCAGCTCATCGTCGATCAGGTGATGAAAGAGTCAAGCTGCCACGACCCCAAAATGAAGGCGTACTACGTGATAGTACGTCGCCTGGAGGACAAGTTCGACGGTCTCGAACTCAACCACGTTGCGCGAAAGTTCAACAAGGCCGCGGATGAACTGGCAAAGATGGCATCGGCACGGGCCCCGGTCCCCCCGAACGTCTTCGCCAGAGACCTCCACAAGCCATCCGTCGACTACGCCTCGGTGACGGAAGAGGGCATATCGGCCGAGCCCAACGCAGGGCCCGAGGCCCCCTCTGCCACCGAGACCCCGCCAGCCAAGCCCGAGGCCATGGCGATTGACGCAGAACCTCCCAAGGCCGACCAAGGAACGGACTGGCGAGTCCCTTTCCTTGATCGCCTCGTTCGAGGAGAGCTTCCTGCGGACAGAACCGAGGCCCAGCGGCTTGCGCGACGAGCCAAGACTTACGTCCTCTGCAACGGCGAGTTGTATAGGCGTAGCCCATCGGGTATTCTCCAACGATGCATCACCACCAAGGCTGGGCACTCCCTACTTTGGGACTTGCACGCGGGAGTCTGCGGGCACCACGCGGTGCCTCGAGCGCTCGTGGGTAATGCCTTCCGACAAGGTTTCTATTGGCCAACGGCGGTGGCCGACGCCACGAAGCTAGTACGCTCCTGCGAGGGATGCCAGTACTACGCTCGACAGACGCACCTCCCGGCCCAAGCCCTCCAAACCATCCCCATCACATGGCCATTCGCTGTGTGGGGGCTGGACATGGTTGGGCCTCTGCAGAAGGCACCCGGGGGCTATACCCATCTGCTGGTAGCCATCGACAAATTCTCCAAATGGATCGAGGCTCGTCCGGTCACCCAGATCAAATCCGAGCAAGCAGTGCTGTTCTTTATGGACATCATCCACAGGTTCGGGGTTCCTAACACCATCATCACTGACAATGGGACGTAATTCACTGGTCGCAAGTTCCTAACGTTCTGCGACGACCACCACATTCGGGTGGCCTGGTCGGCCGTAGGACACCCAAGGACGAACGGCCAAGTAGAACGTGCCAACGGCATGATCTTACAAGGCCTTAAGCCAAGAATATTCAACCGGTTGAAGAAGTTTGGCAAGAAATGGCTTGACGAACTCCCGTCAGTCATCTGGAGCCTACGAAACACCCCGAGCCGAGCCACGGGATTCACACCGTTCTTCCTGGTCTATGGAGCCGAGGCCATCCTCCCCACTGACTTAGAATACGGTTCCCCAAGGCTACAGGCGTACAACGAGCAAAGCAACCGCACCGCCCGCGAAGACGCCCTCGACCAACTGGAGGAAGCCTGAGACGTCGCGCTACTACACTCAGCCAGGTACCAGCAAGCCCTACGATGCTACCAAGCCCGGTGCATCCAAAGCCGAGACCTGAAGGTGGGCGACCTGGTGCTGAGACTGAGGCAGAGCAACAAGGGCCGCCACAAGCTGACCCCACCCTGGGAAGGGCCGTACATCGTCGCCCAAGTGCTGAAGCCCGGGACCTACAAGTTAGCCAACGAGAAGGGCGAAGTCCTCACCAACGCTTGGAACATAGAACAGCTACGTCGTTTCTACCCTTAAATTTCCAAGCATTATATATTTTGTTTCTCGAAATACATTAAAGAAGCGTCTTTAGTTGTTCAAATTTTTTGAGAAACCCCCATCAAGGGGAACCTACCCCCTTATAGACAAGTCGACTGTATAGAACCTAAGGACAGTACGATCATCTCAAAGGCAAAAAGGCCGGCCGAGCCGTGAGAATGGCCTACGCCTCCGGGCTACGGCAGCTCCCTCACCACCTTTTCACCCAAAGGACAACGTAGGCTCCGAGGAAGTTCTGTAAAGAGAGCTTGTCTATCAATAGGGGCTCGACATCACAATAGCGCTATAAGGGAGACTCGGCTCTGCCTCTACAAAGCCGAGCCTCCCTCGGGGGCTAAAAAGGGGGAACCCCCTAAGTCCCGAACACCGTTTGTTAACGGTCTTTCAAAAAATTTTCTACGCCAAACTCTCTCGCGCTCCGACGGGACCCACACAAGAAACCCAAAGACCAAAAGCTTGTCTCGAGGCCAAAGGGCCGGTCGAGTTGGGAGAACGGCCTACACCTCTGGGCTACGGTGGCTCCCTCACCACCCTTCGCCGAAGGACGGCTTAGGTTCCGAGGGATTTCTTTGCGGGTTCCCAAGATCGAGACAGAGGGCACAGGCTCGGAAGTAGAACAGAAAACGGTTAAAAGACTCACGTACACAAATACTTTAAAGGCCTCGACGGCCACAAAAACGTCATGATATGGCAACTAACTCAATTCGGTTACATGGCCCCTTTCGACCCAGGTCAAAGCTCAAGGATCGGCGGCCGGCGCAGGAGGGACCACCTCTTCTTCAAATAGACCAGCCAGCACTGTGCCAGGTGCCTCGGCCGCCTCCAACAGCTTCACGACCTCTGCATCAGCTTCCTCGTCATCTTCTGGCAACACGTAGCCGTCGCTGACAGCCTCGAGGTTGATAGCATAGTGTGAGGAGACGACGGCCAGGGCGCGCTTGACGCCCGTGTGCAACGCCCCCCGGAGCCTCTCGTGGACGCGGCCGCTCAACGCAATCAGGCGGCTCCCAAGGGAGCTGGCCGATTGGACCCCCTCGACGTCCAGGGCCTTGCAGGCGGTACGGACTATGCTGCGCAGCGCCTCGTGCTCCCGGACCTCAACATCCAGCGCCGCTTGCGCTGCGACAGAGGCCTCAGCCGCCTGGGAGGCCTCTTTCTCCAGATCTACGTCGCAACGAGGGGTTAGGAGTCAAACGCGAACCAGAACAAAAAGAACAAAGAGCATGATTCGGCGGAACTTACCCCCGGCCTTGCTCTTCCAGTCTAAGGCCTCGACCCGAGAGGCCTCGGCCGCCTTGGTAGCCTCGGCCAAGGCGACTTTCGTCAGCTGATGCTCGCTCTGCTCCGCACCCAGCTGCCCGGCTATGGCCTTGGCAGAGGCCGTCACTTCTTGGGCCCGAGACCTGAAGGCGTCTCGCTCCTCCTCCAGTTCCTTGATCTTCGCTACCAGAGGAGCAGACTGCTCCTTAGCCGTGGCCAACTCGGCCTGAATGTCAGCACAACGAAGGCGGAGGTCCTCCACTTCCGCACTTCGCGCCGACAAAAGCCCCTGAGCATCGGGGAGCAGGCCCTTCTGCCGCCGGAGCTGGTCCCAGATATCCCTCTCCCTTCATAGGAATACCGATTTCCCAAGGGATCGGGTCTCGAGCTCCTAAAGAGGCAAAACAAAAAACGCGCGTCAAACATTGAGAGGGGGCTCGGAGAGAAAACAACGTGGCATGGGAGAGGAAAGTACTTACCTGGGTGACACCAGGCAAGTCCCGTCCCATAATAGTCATCGCTGTCTGCAGCGACCGCACTGCCAGTTGGTGGTACTGCTCGAGGGTATCCCATCGCCCCCCTCTATGATATCTTCAAGGGCAAACACAGGCTCCCCCTCGGGATCAGCCCGGTCTCGCCAGAAAACACGCGGGAAGTTCCACCCACGGGGCTCGGGTCATAGCCGGGCAAGGGCTGAACTCCCCTCGGCAGGATCTGGGACTGGCTGCTCCATGGTACTGGCCGCCTCGACGTCCGCCGCCTCCTTCCCTGGGGAGGAATCATCAGACGAGATTGTCTGAACCAGGGGCGGCGCCAAAACTTGCTCCGTCTCCACCTCCATCGCCTCGGCCTCGACGGATCCAGGGGCTCCGGCCTCTGCCATCTCTACCTCGGTGGCCCCGGCGTCCACCGCCCTGACTTCGGAGGCCTTGGGGGCTCCGGCCTCACCCTCAATGGCCTCGGCAATGGTGGATGCCCCAGCCTCCTTCGCCCCAAGACTCATGACATCGCGAGGCGTGGGCTCCTCCTCCACTCGCTCCGCGGCCGCCTCGGCACCCTTTTCCTGGGCAGCCACCTCCTCTGAAACAGCCCCGCTCGACGCTGTGCCACGCTGCACGCCAGCCTACGCCTCTACTGCCTGATGGGCGGAGGAGCTAATGTTCACCTTGAGCGCCTTACGGGGCGCCAAGGCAGGATCTTCCACCAGATGCTTCTGGCTGGAAGCAAAGACACTCCCAAGGTCAGCATGCGACCAAGGGACAAACAAGAAGTACTATGGACTCCACCAGAAAAGACGCTTACCGCGAACGGGGATGCAGCCGCTTCGACACCGCCAGCCTCCTCTGCAACAGCGCCGGTGGTGGCAGCAGCGCGGCCTCGGTATCCACCGGTGCCAGCTGGCCTCCGCCGGACCCCGACACCTCCTCGACCCTTCGCGGAGACGATAGGGTCGGCCCCACCATCGCTCGCTCCACCTCCACCGTCGAACCCATCGGGCTGACGGCACGCTCCTCCGACACCCGCGCCTCGGGCGTGTTGGCCTCGGCCCCGGGATGGGCCGCCACCGGCCTTGGGACACCTCCTCCTCCTAGGGGCGTCAGGCTCCTTGCCGGCGCCCCAGGCACCATCTCCCTAATGTCGGGGAGGTGTTCCAGGTAGGCCATCCCCACCTCACGCCCGCCGCCGTCGCCCGAAGAATCCGACACCGACGATGAGGGAGACGGCTCCAATGGGAGACCGTCGAGCTTCTAACGCCGGCGACGGGCGTCCAGCTTTTCGCGCGCGAGGAGCTTCTTCGTGCGCTTCGCCTCCTTGGCATCTTTCTTCTTCTTCTCCTCCTCGGCGCGCGCCCTGTTCACGGCTCGTAGCCGGGCGTCCTCGGGAACAGGCGGCGGGGAGTCTCGCACATCCCTTATCCCCTACGGGAACGACAAAGTAAGACAACAGACAAAAAGGTGGAAAACAAGAAGGCCGCAAAAGCGTCGGCAACATCCAACTCACCAGTGAGATGTACCCCCGCGACAGGCGCATCGGGAACGGCATCAAATCATCGATCTTCGGCTTCCCGTCTACTGCCTCTCTCACCCGACGCAGGGTCTCGTTGTCGGTAAGGGCGAAGGCGGACATCTTGATACCGGCAATCGGGTCGCTCGGGGTCATCTCGAACAGCCGCCGCCGCCGAGCCATCAGCGGCAACACCCTCCGGTGGTGAAAGGCCGCCACGACCACGGCCGCCGAAAGGCCGCGGTCACGTAGCTTCCCCAAGGCCCGCAATAGCGGCTCCAGCCTAGGCTGATCAACCTTGATGACGCCGTATCCCCACTTCTCTGGTTGACTCTCTACAACCCGCCCGGTATAAGGAGGAAGTCCTCCGTCGTCATTGTGGAGGTAGAACCAGCCGTCGTACCAACGACGGTTGGACGATGATAGCTGGGCTAGGATGTAGAGGGACTGCCGGTCTTGGCGCACGTGAAGGGTGCAGCCGCCGGCCCTCTGCACCTTCCGAGCCCCCCTCGTTCCCCCCGGCTTGGTGGTGAACGTCGCTCGGAACAAGTGGAGCCACAACTCCCAGTGGGGAGCGATCCCCAAGTACCCCTCACAGACGGCGACGAAGATGGCCGCCTACGTGATGGAGTTGGGGCTGAAATTGTGAAGCTCCACGCCGTAGTAGTGCGGGAGCGCCCGCATGAACTTATCCGCCGGCAACCTGAGGCCTCGCTCGTGGAAGACGACGAAGCTCACCACGTAGCCGTCGCGCGGTCTCGCTCCGACTCGTTCCCCGGAGCAATCCACTCCGGCTCGTCAGGGTCGGTGATCGGGCGAAGAAGACCGGCCTCCACGAGCGACTGCAGCTTCTCCTCGGTGATGTCAGACCGCTCCCAGGGATCCGCCGGGAGGATGACGGGACCACCAGCCATTGCGCGGTGGAGGTCGCTGCTACGGCGGTAATCTCTCTCTCTTTCTTTCAGTCTCTCGCTCTCGCCCTTCTCCTCCCCGGCGCTCTATGCTCTCAGTAACGGCACAGGGGCAGCGAAAGCGAATGTGGAAAAGGTAAGAAGGGGGAGGGCGAGGCTCTTTGCGTATTTATGCAGGGACAAGACGAAACCACCGGGCGACGAAATCGGGGAAGTTTCCCCAAAAAATCCGGCGCGGTTATCCAGATCCGGTCTTATCGCCCACGCGCCCACTCCCTCCTCATTAATCGCGCGTGCAGGTACGTCCCGTCGACTGACGCCACGTCGCGTCTGACCACAACAGCAGCAGGCGCCATTTCGCCTCCCCGAAAAAGCTGCCTCAAAAGACGCGCCTGCCGTTATTAGCCGTAGGGAGAGAAATAACCCCCCCGATTCCTTTCAGGCAAAGGAACTAGGCACCGAGCCCGCTACGGTCCAGGGGTTCGAAGGCTGGGCCCTTAGGGGTTTCAACAGCCGCCCCAGGGCAACAGAGTCAGGGGCGACTACGGGCGAGCCTATACGAGGCCGAGGCCCAAGCAAGCGAAATGCTTGGGACGCCCCGTGTCGTGTCCGAGACCGGTGGGGAGGTCTCCGAATGGGATCCCACCGTAGGGAGGCACCGAGCCACCGAGGCCCAGCGAACGGCCTCGGCACCCACTAGAGAAACCCTCCGGTACTCTTGGAGCGCGTCTCCGGACCGCTAGCCGACCCCCAGCGAACGGGGTACGGGCCTCCACTTGGACTTACCCGATAATAGCTCACCGGAAATGCCATCGCTCGCGCCCACCGAGGGTAGCGCGGCATGTTCCACCCCTCCTTCTGAGCAAAAAGGAAGCGCGAGGGTCAAATAAAAAGTCAGGAGAATCCCCGACGGCCCTCTTGCTCCACGCAGAGGCTAAGGGACTCTTCCTGCAAACCATTGCCGAGGCCCAGCGACTTGTGCTCGCACACGAGGGGGCTCGGCAAAACAAACCCTCCTTCTGAGCGAAAAGGAAGCGCGAGGGTCGTTCAAAAAGCCAGAAGATCTCCTGACGGCCCTCTTGCTCCGTGCAGAGGCTAGGTAGCTCCTTCTGCAAAAGACGCCGAGACCCCACGACCTAGGCTCGCACCTGAGGGGGGCTCGGCGGACAGACCCTCACGCACGAGGGGCGAACCAAAAGCCAGGAGGACCTCTGACCGCTCTCTCGCTCCGTGCGAGAGACTCGGGGGCTCCTCCTACAACTTTGTCGAGACCCAGCGGCTCAGGCTCGCACTCGAGTGGGCTCGGCAAACAGCCCCCCATCCGAGCGAAAAGGACGTGCGGGGGACGGACAAAAAAGTTGGGAGGACCCCTGACCACCCTCTCGCTCCGTGCGGAGGCTCGGGGGCTCTTCCTGCACCCAAGATAAAGACAAGCGACCCGAGCCCGTTACGGTCTAGGGGTTCGAAGGCTGGGCCCCCAGGGGTTTCGACAGCTGCCCTAGGGCAAAAGAGTCTGGGACGACTACGGGCGAGCCTGTACGAGCGCACCCTGTGTCGTGTCTGAGACCGGCAGGGAGGTCTCCGAATGGGATCCCACCATAGGGAGGCACCGAGCCACCAAGGCCCAGCGAATGGCCTCGGCACCCACTAGAGAAACCCGCCGGTACTCTTGGAGCGCGTCTCCGGACCGCTAGCCGACCCCCAGCAAACGGGGTACAGGCCTCCACTCGGACTTACCCGATAACAGCTCACCGGAAATGCCGTCGCTCGCGCCCACCGAGGGTAGCATGGCATCTTCCACCCCTCCTTCCGAGCATAAAGGAAGCACGAGGGTCGTACAAAAAGCTGGGGGAACCCCTGACGGCCCTCTCGCTCCAGGCGGAGGCTAAGGGGCTCTTTCCGCAGCATCGTCGAGGCCCTGCGATCCGAACTCGCACCCATGGGCCCGGCGAACACGATGAAAACCCCTCGCTCGAGAGAGAAAAAAGCCCCCAAAGAAGTGAAATCACTCCTCCAGGGCCTCGGGGGCTACACCCGGCGAGTGCGCTCGCGCGCACCCACCGAAACCTCAAGTACAAAACACCATCCCAATAGGGACTATCAAGAGCCAATTCTCGTCAGAACCTCAGGGGGAGTGCCTCCACTCCCCCCAAGGCTCGGGGGCTACTGTCGGATACAGTGAGAAGGGGTACCCTAAGCAAGAACCAAAAAACGACTGCTTAGACTTCGTAAAAGTCAAAACCAGCTAAACACCGCTGGCCTCGGCCAATTCTCCGACTCGCCCGAGGCCCCCTCACCGCTGACCTCGAGCGATCCCCCACCAAAGGCCTCGGTCGGGCCGCTGACCCTCCGTCTCGTGCGAGGCGGGCTCGGTAGCTCTTCGCTGCCTCTTCCTTCACCCATCCCTCTGACAAAACGTCGTGTCGCATTAACTCAGCCAACTGCTGCCCCTGACATCGGCCGCATGCTCGGCACAGTACAGTAGAATGGCCGATGGGACAGGAGGCAGGACTGGGCAGAGGTTACCCGCCACTGTGCTAACCACTATGCACATGGTTGACGCCCATGCCTCACTATGTTGCCAACTCCTGCTCCGAGAACAACATAGCGTGGGGAGCCATGTCTGAGATACTGTGGCCTCGGAATCAGTACCCAGGACCAATAATTCCCCCCAAGGCCTCGACAGTTTGCTTCAGGGGCTCGGCAGCCTGAGGATCCATGTCCGCCGAACCCCCCACGATGGCTTGGCCCCGCTATCTGTAGAGCCACAGCTCCCTACGATGTCATCGCACGATGACCAGCACGTCGCCCGCCATGTCCTACATCAAGCTGTACTGGAGCCCCACGACGCACAAGATCAAGTATGACCGGCGCGTCACTTCTGCACGACAAGGACGGGGCCACTCCATCGACCATACCACAACAGTGGCTGGCTACAGGGCTCAGACACGCCACCCCCATTTATAGAGCAGGAGGTCTCGACACCCTGACGCCAACTCCGCTTCGCGCGAGGCTCCCCAGGGAAGGCCTCGGCAAGGAACGCCGTCTCCGCCCCGCCCGAGGCTCTCCACGGAGGGCCTCGGCAGGAAGCGCGTTCTCCGTATCACGCGAGGCCTCGGCAAGGAGCCTGATCTCCGTCTCACGCGAGGCCTCATTCTCTGTGTCGCTCGGGGCCGGCTTGTCCGTGGTCCGTCGCCCCCCGCCTCGGTCGACCCTCCTGACAGCGCGTCACGTCTCATTAATACTTCCAACCACTCCCGCAATCTCAGCCGGACAGCGGCTCAATGTCACAGAATGGCCGACGCGACCCGAAGTCGCATCAGCGCCGTATCGGCTGGGACAGGGCACGGCGGGGGTTACCGGCAACTGTGTCCCAGCACTGTGTCCACGATCAGCGCCTGGGACAGAGTATGACGGGGGTTACCAATAACTGTGTCCCAGCACTGTGTCCACGATCAGCGCCTAGGATAGGGTATGACGGGGGTTACCGGCCACTGTGTCCAAACGCTGCACCCGCGACCCGCCGCCTGCGCAAGGCCTTAGCACTGTACACCGGGGCCTCGGCAATCCCAGGGTTCGTGCCTGCCGAGACCCCCCACCGCAGTACAAGCCTCGGCACCGACCAGGCCTCGGTCTCACGCACAATCTGTCCACCAGGGCTTGCACGTTCGCCGTCACGTCCGCTCTGAGACATTCCTAGGGCTCCCACGACGCACAGGACCTGATGGGACAACCACGCCGCTCCAGTATTCCAAGGACGGATCGCTCCTACGGCCACGCCGCCACCGGAACAGGCCACAGGGTTTGGACGTGCCACTTCTATTGGCACGACGTCGCATAGTGATACATGTACTACCTTCGTCCTCCCTTCAACTATAAAAGGAGAGGACTTGGGCCTCGTAGGGGGGAGGAAAAAAGAGAGACGAACACACCGATAGAACTACACACTTCTACGCTGCTTGAGAACAACGCCTCAAGCAGCCTGCACCACCCTCGCCGAGACCTGGGGCTAGCTTCCTCTCTCACCTAGCTTGTAACCCCCTACTACGAGCACTCCGGTGCAAGGAACATAAGATCGATCTCTCAGACTGGACGTAGGGCCTCGATTGCCTGAACCAGTATAAACCTTGTGTCTCTTTGCATCACCATCCGGGATTAGGGGCACGCAGCACAAATTCACTCATTGGTTGAGGGACCCCCGGTTCCAAAACACCGACACGATGCATCTGTGCTATTTGGAACCTAGAACAATTTCTCTTGTGCACTATTTTTGACTACCTGAACTATAGAATTTGAAAAGGTGTTCTATAAGGAAGTTATGGAGAATTTGATAAGCTTTCCAATGGTATAAGCTACAATATCATTGGATTAATAGAATGAGAGTTATAGCTGTTTTACTGTACTGCTATTTTTCTGCTCGCGAGGAACTTCAAATTTCTTGTTCTTGCCCCTACACGAGAGTTTTTTTTGCGATGTTAGGATGTCCTTATGCTAGTTAATCTGTCTAGAAGAAGGTGCAAGCTACCCAATTGATCTTTTCTTATGGGGGGTAGCCAAGTTGAAGAATTTGTAAGATGAAGTATCATACATTCTAGTATTACGCAGCGAAAGTGTGGTGGTACTCAAAGATGTGAGAGAAACTCAGAGTTTCAATGAGGTTTGGTTAAAGGTTCAAGGAAGGTTTATCCAAGATCATCAAGATATTGGTAGAGCTACTGGAGAAGGTTTTATGTTGGTTTGGATCAAGAGACATCAGTTAAGTGTTTAAAGGAGTCCAAGAAGAGATTGAAGTAAAACCTATGTATTAGCTTTGCTAGATCCGGACGAGAGCTTCATAGCTACAATGATGCATCTTGTCAAGGTGAGGGATGTGTCCTTAAACCAGAAGAAAAGTAGTGGCTGGTTCATTAAGTCAACTAAGGAAGCATGAGTTGAACTATCTAACATGTTATATGGAGTTATCTATGGTGGGGCATGGAAGTACTACCTTTTTGGAAGTAAAAGTGACATCTAAGTGGATCATAAGAATCTATAGGACATCTTTACTAAGATGGTCTTGAGCTTGTGTTATCTTCATTGGAATGAAATTGCTTATGACTTGGAAAAGTGCTATCACCTGGAGAAGTAAAAGTCGCAGCCGATGCCCTTAGCAACGAAGAGTTATGCTAAGAAGGTTTGGGTGACACCAAGAACTAAGAATTATATTCCAAATTTGAGCAACTTGATCGAAATCATTAATGTTTTGAAGGTTAGTAGTAGAATTTCCTTCTGACCAAGAGATTCGTCAGGCTCTGTTGAAAGGTGAACATATGAAGAAAGAGAATTGGTATTATAGGAAGGTAGCCTAGTGATTGGGGTGACTTGAGTATTGTTGGAGTATCTGTCAGAATCTTGGAATCAGTTTGGCAAGATACTTGGAGTACGGCTAACAGGTATGCAAAGTAAAGTGAAATTCTTATCAAGACGATGGCACTATGTGAGGAAGTGAAGAAGAATTCAAAGATAGTATTCTTATCTCCTAGTCGACGTCTTCTGAATCTCGGAGATGAGATTCATCTTAAGGAGGATAAAATTGTAACATCCTAAAATTTGAATTTTTAGAAATAGAGCTAAAAAGATTTAATTTAGAATTTTTGTGCTCATAAAATATAGGAAAATAAAATTTTCATTAAATTAAAATTCATCATAAGGTTTAGCAACATGTTTGTGCATTCATGCCCTTGCATTTGATGTATTTGAATGAGTCATTTAAATTCCTTTTTGCAAATGAAATTAAAAAAGGCTTTGAAATAAAAGAAAAGGAAATTGAAAAATAAAAGAATTTAAAAAAAATTGTCAAATTTATTTTTGAAAACCTACCGAAATTGTCGTTTTATTTGAGTTGAAAATGTATATTTGGAAACATATTCGAATTTGATTTGGTTTACATTTGAATTTGGTTTTTAAAACAAATTAGAAAAAGTTTTGGAAAAAAAGAAAACCCTCTCTCCTCCTCTCTCTCTCCCTTTCGGCCTGCATGGCCCAATTTGCCTTTTCCCGTCGGCCTGTTCTCCTCCCACCGGCCCACCTTCTCCCCTCTCTTTATCCCTTCTCCACCGCAGGCCCAATCCGCATGGCCCAGCTTCCCCGCATCGGCCCAACTGCCACATTGGCCCAGGTCTACGTTGTTCGCGCCTCTCCTCCCTCTCACTGACCGCGCTGGCCCACTCGTCAGGGCATCTTCTTCCCCATGCTGTACCCGGGAGGGACACCGTCGCCGTCGCCCGGGAGTCCCACATCGCCCCGCCTCGCTCGGTTGCGTGCTTCCCAAGCCGCGCCAGCCTCTTAAATAGCAAGCCCCACGCCGAGCCGCCTACCCCACGCCCTATCTCGCATCGCCCGAGTGCCCGTAGCCGCGTCACCGTCCGTCACCGGCCCGCCAAGCCGCATGCCATCTCCGAGCCATCTCCGGCCGTGTGGTTGCCCTAGGTGAGTTCGCAATCTCCTTCTCCATCTCTGAGTGTTCCCCGTTTATTTTCCCGTGGTCGGTAGTTCGTTTTTGAGTTTCACCGCCGAGCTTCCTTTGCCGGCCATGGCACCACCGCCGTCTAACCTCGTCGTCGGCCTCGTTAGTCCTCTCCCGTCAGCCGATTCAATTTCGTCCATCCGATTCAAGATCAAAGAGCCAGGATTAGATCGTACCCCTTCGCTGGCGTTTTTGCAAAAAGGCCATTACAACTAATTGAGTCTCAACCTGTCGTCCCTGTTTTTTTAAAAGAGCCCCTCCAGTTTTTTGTTTTCAAACCTGCGGTCCAAAGTGTATTTACAGGTTACATTTTTTCTTTGGAAAGCGTAGTTGTCTGTTTAGATCCCAAATACATTTTCAGTTAATTATAGTTTTGCCACTATTTTCTTTAGGCCATAATTTCTCCGTTTTAACTCTGATTTGACCCGTTCAACTTGCGTTAGGTTCATAATTTCATAATCTACATGTTCAAACTACTGTTAAGTATGTTTTCAACTTTTAAAATTCAAGGTTAGATTTAATCTATAATTTTATTAAAGGAAATCTTGTTTAATTCATATCTTCTACGTTTTAGCTCCGTTTTGACCCATTCAAGTTAAGTTAGATTCATAGCGACAAGATATACGCGTTAGTGACAATGTTTATTATGTCACTATTTCTAGAATTTTATGGTTTAAACTCTAACTTGAATAATAATTATGTAACTGGATTTTATAAATAAAATATGATTTGTTTTACTTTAGTTTTATAATTCAAATCTAAATTTGACTTAATTCAATTTATATAATCTTTTATATAGTTAAAACACATGAAGCTTATAGTTTTATATTTTCTCTTTATGAGTAGATCTTTCGGTAGCCGTTTCTTTCAAACCGTAGCTTCAATTAGCGTGCCTTTCGTGACCGTGTGTTCGTAGCAATGCATAGAATCATGTTTCAAACTCTTTTACTTATTTTTCTATGTTTGATGTACTATTCTAATTTAGATCTATTGTTTGCTTCATGTATGATTGTATGGATGCTTGTGTGGTGCTTTATGATTTCGTCCAGTCGGTGAGATATATGTGGTGATCAAGAAGAAGAAGAATGTTGAAGATTAAAGCTTACTGAAGTATCGATGTTTAAGGCAAGTATAATATGGGATCTTTCTTGTTGTCCTATACACCTTTAATTATTTAATTCATACTACATGTGTCTACCTTGACTGCCACTAAGGATTTCCTGGTACTTTGTACCTTGTGCCTTGATACCTACGGGGTATTGTATTGGGTAGTTTGATGCTAGTGCTTAACTAAAGCCATGATCTTGTAACTTGACTAATATAATATGCAATAAACACTAAAAGATGTTTTTAGCAACATGGAACAAGGGGGCTACAACATTGGGTTGTTTCTATGGTGCTCTAGATTTCTCTCCCTAAGGACTTATCTGTAAGTGATCATCCAGGACTTACAGTACAATTGTGAGGGCTATATGGCTCTGGCTTTAGCTCAATATGAGGACCTTTTCTAGCTTGTTAGTGATTATATTTATTGGTGTACGAATGGCTTGACGAATCGAGTATAGTGCGATATTTGTCCCCTTGAGTATAGGCTACGCGTCATTGTGCCATTAGGAAGGGGGGCTCTATATCTGTTTGCCACATGAATCTAATGGTGCTAACTTGTTAGACGAACATTTGAAAGGCTTCATAGTGAATCCTGTCGACCTTCCTTGGTAGTGGGTTAAGAGGCTCGCGACCTCGGGCGAAAGGGTAAATCACAACTCACAGTGAAAGTGTACAACCTCTGCAGAGTGTAAAACTGGTATATCAGCCGTGCTCACGGTCACGAGCGGCCTTGGAACCCTTACGGAATAGATGATCAGTAACGGTTAATGATGATGATACTGATGATGAAGATGCTCACTAATGATTACTGTTTATGCTATTCATTATTCATGTTTACCTGATCATGTATTTATGGGCTTATGATAAACTTGTTGCCACCCAATTACTAAAAGATGACTCATTAAAAACTAACCGCAGTTAAACCAGTGTCAGCCTTTTGAGCCTCATGAACCCCATGTTATATTTGCTGAGTACGACATATACTTACGCTTGCTTTACTTTTAAATCTTTGGAAAATCCTGGTGGATACCAGATCGCTAGAGTTTGGAGAAATTAGGCTTGTGATTAACCAATCAGTTGTCCCTGTAGAATTGGAGTCTTCACCTAAAGATCGAAGTTGTCTTTCCGCTGTTTGCTATCCAAGGTTATATTCTTTATACTACGTACGTATATATTGAGCATTGTCTATTGATATTACCCTTATTTATAGCTATATGCGAGATTTGACTTTCTGGGCTCACATATGGTGTGTATCTGGTTTTGTCCTTAAAACCGGGTGCTGCATACCTCAAGCTGAAAATGTCAGGCCTCAACAGGGTCATAACAATAGGCACCAGTGGGGAAAGCGTTGCGCATGCAGTGACGGTCATCACCTCAGTAGATCTGCCAACATTAGGCAAGAGGTTGCGGAAGGGTCTCTTGATGCAAAGAAAGCGACATCCTCAAGCTCACCAAGGCGGTCGGTATCGACCTTGAGTGCCTAGAAAATACGGTGTGGACTAGCTCCAACCTCCCTCCGAAATAGGAAAGCCTGCTTGTCGACTTCCTACAGGCCAACTCTAACATCTTCGCGCGGAAGGGGTCGAATATCACAAGGATCCCGCCCTAGGAGGGGGGGGGGGGGGGGGGGGGGGGGTTCGCCAAACACTCCCTCAACTTGACTCTAGGTGCAAAGTAGTTAAGCTGCGCCTGCGCAAGTTCGACGAGGAGAGGCGTAACCGCATAAGACTATGGGGGAGGAGCTTGCTAAGCTTTTGGCGGACGGTTTCATAAAGGAGGCCCAACAACCTGACTAGCCTGTGAGACAGGGTGAAACCCGCTTCGCTACAATGTTAGCCAACTGTGCTATGGTGGGATGTCAATGTAGTTCGGTGGCACAACAGTTTGCTTTTACCACGCTAGCCAATTGGTATGGGAAAAAAAATGTTAGCTTCTTAAAAGCTAGGAGAGTTATTATTTTAAAATATTGATTAAAAGGATAGTCGAGTAAGAGACCAACTAATTGTGATTAATATGATGACTTCGCAAAACTAAAACAATCTAAGACAAAGAAAAAGAGAAAAACAAGAGTGCAATAGCACACAAATGTTGTTTGCTTTATACGGGTGTGGAACACTTCCTCCTTCGGTCCCAAAATGAGTCTTCATCTCATATTGAGTCAAACCATTCTCAACTTTGAGCTTTAGAGCAACTTCAATAGACTTTGTAAAATCAGATAGCTAAACCCATGATTTAGCCAACCTGTAAAATAGAAAGCGCCTCGAAAAACAGACAATACGGGTACATGATTTAGCCAACACTCTTACATGGCTCCAGACAATATGGGTACATGAAAAATACCGTGACAAACAATGCACGTTGGTGACTTGAATAGTTAGCATAGAGCTAACCGGGCGACATTAACTAAATTGTCTGTGGAAAACAGAGCCCAAAATCACTGAAACAAACACTGGCTGGAGCAGCCTTTTTTTCTGCTTCTGTTGCCAAATATCCACCAAGATTATACATACATGGCAAATATAATAAAGCCTGACTCAGCTTTCATCTTGGGCATAACGCCATTCATATACACATTTCACCTCTTCATTGGAAACCTGCAAGTTTCAGTAGGGTTAATTACAATGACCAAGAGCAGCAATAGCTTTAAAACACGCAAAGCAAAAATAAAATAAAATGCAGGACTCAAATAATAGTATTAAACCATATCCTTGGAAATTATTCCAGAGACATATATACTCCAAACACCATAAACTCGAACTAATTAAGTGTAAATTCCAAGCAAATTCTGCAAATATTTGATTTTAAAATTTACAGTTCTCTTTGATTGTAGCAAGTAGCCAAAAGAAAATGGAGGTAAACTATAATGTGGCTGCAATAAGTTTAGCCACAGTTCAACTGATATGAAACTAGGTTCAGCCAATTAAGACAAACAATAGGTCAGACAAAATTGGCATTTCAATTCTCAGGTGCTGATATTGGACATCAACTGGATGAATAATTGGATACACCTTCACCGTGAAGCATATGCCCCTTTCAAAATCTGAAAATTGAAAAGTCTATCTAGACAGAAAACTGTCATGATGATTGCATATGCTTCCAGCAAACCATCTAAAAAGAATGAGTTTGCTTGAATAGCTGTAAGCAGTGCTCCAATTAGCACATTTGATCTGCTGAACTTCTTTCACAGGCGAGCATCTACCAGCAGATGTAAATTACTACCTGTCTCTATTTTTTTGCATGGTACACTTTGTTGCGTTAGGACAAGAATTTGAAGAGCAATTACTATATCAATATTTTATCAATGAGATAAAAAATTACAATCATAAGCAAGTATTTTTTTTAATTACAATCATAAGCATGGTACACTCAAAGTGTGTCAAAAAAAATGTGTTAATGGAGTAATCAGTAGTCCCATGAAATAAGCTTGTAAACGAAATAAGCTTGTAATTTCAAACAGAGGGAGGGGAGTACATTATTTCATCATGCAGTGTTCCAGTGACAGAATATTTCTATCGTCCTAATGCATTAGAATATCTTAGGAGCTAAAACTGAGCCTAAACAGTCGAAAACAAAAAATAAATAAATGAAGGAATAAAACAGTGTAGAATAATTTAAAAGCTACTCCCTCTATTCCAAAATTATAAGATGTTTTGACTTTTCTAGATACCTACTCCACATTGCTTTTGCTATATATTTAGACATAGTGTATATCTAAGTGCATAGCAAAAGCTATGTATCTAGAAAAGCCAAAACATCTTATAATCTGGAATGGAGGTAGTAAATATATGCACACTTTTACATTGGATCATTAACAAATATATGTACTGCTGACAACCGTACAACCGGTTGGACACAGCATTATTAGATTTAGCTAACAGATACTAGTGAATAAGTCCCATGAAAGGAACATCAAATACACATTAAGATGTACAAATGGATCAAACATTAACCTGATCACAATGCCATTTCAGCTTGCAGTGCAGCAAGCTCATCATCTTCAGCTGTAGTTTTCTGTGGAGCAGGGCGAGCTGGTTGCTTGTTGGCTGGAACATACACTGGATGCACCGGAGGAGCTGCAACAGGCTCCAGAAGCTGAGATTCCAACTCTGCTCCCTCCAGTTCTTCAAGTTCCGCTTCCAGTTCATCCTGTAAGTTTTTTCAGTGCAATGGGTGCTAAGTGTGTCAGAGAAAACTATGCACTGCAAGGTTGCAAATCTTAAATGCCCACAGTGAATTACCTCGTCGAAATCAGCAGAAGCTCCAAGAGGAGCTGACAAAGCATCTTGAATTTGTTTCATATTTTCAGTCTGTTCGTTAATTTCATCCATGGTCTTGTCGACATCATCAATGTTTCTGCAGGGGCATGGTAAATAATCATTTTGAGACCTTGAACGACTAGGTGCATAAATCCTAAAATGGACTCAATATTAATACTAACGTTGCTTTTTGCATTGCTTTCATAGCTGCAGCTCCAGTTCTCAATGCATCAACCGTCTCTGTTGTAGCTTTAGCTGCTTCTAACATGATCATCTGTATACAAAATGGGTTATACAGTTAACACACAGCGTACAGTAAACCCAAAAGCTCAATGTTTGAGTGCGAATATACCTGATCATGGATTCTCAACTGAAAATTTCCGAGCTGCTCAATTTGTTGCTCATAAAGTTTTTTCCTCTTCAAGGATTGGATAGCCGCTGTTAAGAGGAAGTTTATTTGTATTAGCACAAGTTTCTATAAATCCAGTTTCCATTGCATAGGAAAGGAAGTTGGTAGCATTTAAAGATGGTCAACATTAGTTTACATGGAAGCCAAAAAAGAGGGAAAATAAAGCGAACATAAGCTGTATTAGCTAAATAACGTTATGATCATGAGGCCTTCAAGTCAAAGATGTTGAAAATTGCTCTACAAATAATGTTGCATGGAGTTTGCATTCTATGTGGATCTATTACATTACAGGTGCATACAAACCTAAACTTGTTTTGATAAAATACTATGTCAACATGGTGAAACAATACTAAGGAACAATGATAAGCACAATAACTGTGTCAAAAGAAATACCCACATATTTGTTGATCCACTGCACCATGCACCGACGAAATTTATATACACAAAAACGATGGATAAGCTAAATTTGTTTCGGTAAAATACTATGTCAATATGGTGACACAACACTAATAATGATAAGCACAGTAACTGTGTCAAAATAATACGTGCACCAAAGAAATTTATATGCACAAATACACAAAATATGATGGATACGCTTGGAGTGCAGCATGTGCACCAAGGAGATTCAGATTACTTAACAAAAGCATGTAGTCTCCAATCATACTGCCAGAGCACAAGTATACATTTCAAATTGCACTATTGTGGTTTATGATACCTCTTTTATTCTTAGCTTTTGAGAACTCCTTGGCTCTCTCAAGCTCAGCGGCTGCTTTTTTCTCCAGCACCTTTTCTTTCTTCTCCAGCATATCAAGTGTCTGAATATAAACAAAGAAGCTTTTAGAACTTTCTAATTTACTGTGGCATAGGCATTACATGTGCCAAATTGTCAGCTATAACAAGAGCATAGTCCATTAGTTGGTTAAACATATATAAAGTGTTAACGATCCCTTCCTAATAAGCAAAACATTAGAACTTCAGGAGCAAATAAAGCAAATCAAAGAATGATCAGCCTATAAAGATATTGATCATAAATAGATGGAGCTTGCAAATGCCATGGGAAGAACTTAAGCATCCTATAAGTTGAGATGAAGTTAACAAAATGTGAGAGTTCCAATACACTAAAGTAGAACTTGTTCCAAAATAAAACAAAAGACACTAAAGTAGAAGGGTGGAAATTTTTGTCATGCATGCGTGATCAGGCAACAAGTGATGTCATATTTTGGTTAAACCTTAACAGTTCAATTCAAAATGAAGGATAATCTGAGGTCGCAATTATATTTAGGCAGCCAAAATAAGAGAACATCAAACGTGCCCAAAAAACACCTTAATAGAAGTGAGACAAGGTAATCATACGCCAGGAAATAAATAAAGAAGACAGAAAGGTCACCTCATTTAACTTGTCGAGAGTGGCCAAGGCATTGGAGTTGGCCTGCTCCTTGGGCTTCCCGAAGATCCTATTGAACATGGACATGGCTACACTGGCAACAGAAACTCAACGCCTGCGAGGCAAAACAACAGCTGGAACAACGTCATTTCACAAGCTAATTCGAGAGGAACTCATCAAGTAGCATTTGCAAGCACTACCCAAAAATAACTGAAAGTGGAAAAGGAAAGCTTGTCCACGGTGGAGCCCCCACCTATGCGCAGCGGGTGCCTGATCCGAGCAGAGACCGCCGACTAATCGACTGCGATGACCTAAGGCAGAGGAACGCCGGATCGCAATCGACCCTCTCCCTAATCGCGGGGCGCACCGATCTGGGATCGGTGTATCTAGCAGAAGCGAGGAGGCTTACCGGATTCGTCGCTGGCGGCGGAGGCGGCTAGCGTTATTGGAGAGAGAGGAGGGGAGGAATCTCGTTGGAAGGCGCGGCTTTGGGTTGAGGCAACAGCCGAGCGAGGGGATCGGGTGGGGGAGTTAGGATCGATGGGGGAGATTTGTTATTCTGGTCTGGTTTTGGATGATCGGGGGAGGAGAGGGAGGGAGACGAGATGGAGTTGGGTCGGATGGAGACGACCGCGTACGCACGCACCGCGGAAGGTGACCCGACGAAGCAAACGGAAACACGGTTGCCGTTAGTTATTTTTATTGTCAATTATTTGCACGGCACTCTCAGTGTTGTGGCGCAATCCAACACATCTATTCTCTCCCCCCCCCCCACTTTTTCTCCAACGCTCCTAGCGTCCGGATGCCCGGATTCAGGGACGCGTCCGGACGTACGTCGGGCCGTCCGCTCCTCACATGGAACAGTAGACTCGATCTTACCAAAACAACAGAGCACCTCGCGGCGGCCCGTCTCACAGAACAGTAGACTCGTTCCATTCCACAGGCGCCGCCATCCTGCCGCGCCGCCCCGTCCTCCCGCCGTTCTGTCACGCCGCCTATCCCCCCGTCGCACCCCGCCAGGTGCGTTGCATCCTCACCGCGCTCCCATCAGAATTTGCAACATGAAACAAAGCGCAATGCGAGATACAACATCAGAACAAGTCTACTGCAACATTAGAACAAAGCGACCGCAACAACAGAACAAAGCTACTGCAAATATGAGATGCAACATCAGAAAAAAGAAACTAATGCAACAAAGAAATATTATTTGTTGCAATACCGTAACAAGGCTACTGCAACAAAAAAACAGAACAAAAAGCAAACACGAGAAATCAACAACAGAAAAAAAACTAATGCAACAATGAAAAATTATTTGTTGCAACAGAAAAACAAAAACTACTGCAACAACAAAGAAACAAAGTGCAATGCGAGATGCAACATCAGAAAAAAGACTAATACAACAAAAAAGAATATTTGTTGCAACATCAAAACAACGATACTGCAACAGCAAAAACAAAGCGCAATGCGAGATGCAACATCAGGAAAAAAACTAATGCAACAAAAAAGAATACTTGTTGCAACAACAAAACAATGCTACTGCAACAGAGCTCGCTGGAACCCTAGCCACCGTGGCATCCCTCAGATCCAGAGGAGGAGGAGGAGGAGAGCTCAGATCCAGAGGAGAAGGTGGAGGAGGAGGGCTCAGATCTAGAGAAGGACCCACCTACCTCGCCGAAAGCCGTCGTCGCCCTCCTTTCCGATGGCATGGAGGTTGTGGAGGGAGGGAGGGGCGGCTCGTCGGAAGCCGCCGCCGTCACCCTCCTCTCTAGTGGCATGGAGGTCGCGGAGGGAGAGAGGGAGGGCGGGGTGGCGGCGCGCGACCGCTGCGTGCCAGCAGCGAGAGAGTGGAGGAGCGGGAGGAGAAGCGGGCGAGCAGAGTATAACACCCTCGGTGTTACGCCCTAAACAAATTACCAAATCATGTCATGAGCATAGTGAAGGTGGTTTAGTCTCAACTTTCATAGTCCGGTTGTTATTAATACTTTAAAATTCATGCACATCACTTGCTCGGCCTGTGTGCGCGGCCACCATGCGCCTGTGCTCGTCGTGGCATCCCGACTGGGCCACGCGCGCGAGGCCGCATTGCTGGGCCAGGGTCGCCCTCGGCCAGCTGTGGCTTGGCTATGGCTTGGCTGCGGCTTGGCCGCCACTGGCCACTGCCGCGCAGAGCCGCCACCGCTGCTCGCCTAGCCATACAGTGCTACTGATCGACCCCACCATGCTGCCACACTGCCGCCCCGCCCCACGCCACGATGTAGCCACTGCCGGTGTCGTTGCATCACTATCACGTCCGCGCTTCTCTCCACACCTCTGCGCCGCTCCTTGCTCGGTTCGAGGCCGCCACTGCTGCGCGCACATGGTCGAGCTCGCCGTCACCTTGCCATTTATGGCGCAGCGCCGTGCGGGCCATGCTGGTCGTGGACGCGCGCGCTTGTCTGTAGCATCTGAGCGTGTGCCTTCACGATCATGCCGACCATGTCCCACCAAGGCGAGCCCGAGCTGAGCCCACTTACCGCCTCGTCTCTCTCTCTCCTTCTGCTACCGCCGTTGAGCCACGCCATCAAATTCGCCACCGAGTGATCACTTCCATTTAATTCAGCATGTCTGTGGCTTCACCATCAAGTTCTCTCGCTGCCTGACCCCACCCAGCCTTGAATCGTGCATGGCCAAGCTCTAATTTGGAACTCTTCCCGCCGCCGTGCCGATAAGGCTGCGCTTGGCCATGGCCGAGGGCCGCCCTCCATCACTTCACCCCGAGCCAATTCTTGTGCACCACTAGATTCGCTATCATCCCCTCTTCGCCCTACGCGCCATAGCCGAACCTCTATCGCCTCCCCGTCATTGTTGACACGTCCATGCCACTATGGTGCGCCACTGCATGGCTCGACCACACGAGGCTAGCCCTTCTCCATTATCCTACGCTCCAACCATCACTTCGGCCTGGTCCACGGTAGCCTCCTGATGCTCGCGCGCTAACCAATTAGGTCTGTAGCTGCCCCAGCTCACCGGAACAGTGGCGCCGCCATCACGAACGCGCCACTGCAGCCTTCCCCAGCAAGTCATGTCACCCCGCACCACCGCTTAGCGTAGCCGCTCGGGTCAGAGACAGTGACCGACCTGTTAGAAGGGTCGGCGTAGGTCCTAGGTGGTCAGTGCGTCCACGCTGTGTCGCCGTCCACCGCGCTGCCGTGCACTAAGCCATCAGGGGTGCGTGCGGGTGAATTAGGGAAAGGACGGGGGTTAAGTGAGAAGGTCTAAGAGAGGAGAAAATAGTGTTAGCACTTAGTTGTGATTTGGGAGAAGTACGGGGTCTCTTTTGCAAAAGCGCCAACACGCGTGGGATTTCCTCGCCGCGGGCTGTCTCACGCACGGGCCGGCGTCGCGTGGGCCGCTTTGGCGGGCCGTAGCACACGCACGCTGTGTCGCGCGGGCCACGTGGGAGATTCGCTTTTCATTTTCCTAAGGAATTAGAAATAGTTTTCTAATTTAATTTTTGAGCCGATCTTTGGTAATTAATATAAAATCATGTTGGTGTCTAAAAATTATGAAACAAATTTTGTTTGGTTTCTAAAATTATGATCTATCTGTTGGTATATTTAGTTTATATTTATATGTGTTGACACTAAGAGCTATTAAATAGTATGAGAATGCTTAATATTATTAAGTTGATTATTGTAGGAATTTTTGTGGTGAATTGGTGATAATTTTGATCCTAAAATTTTAGTAGTAGTTTCATTGTATTATTATGTGTTCACTATAATTTTTGTAGCTTTAGAATATACTAAGCATTAGGGTAGTTAAATGCTCTTTGTTTCAATATACATTAAATCCTTAGTAGAACTATAGATATACCCTTAAATTGCAAAGCTACTTGTTTGTTAGTTGAACCCAACACTTTGCTTGATGAAGATGATAGTTAGCTTAGTACCTTAGTCATTAGAGCTAGCTTAGTAGCTTAGTATGCGTATTCTTATTTTAAGAGTTGTTGTTGCCTAAATGTTAAGTGTTGCATCATCATCACATGCACGTAGAGAACGAGTTGGTGGAGATAGAGACCAAAGATGATTGTGAGTTCGAGGAGATCATTAAGGAGTATGAGGAGGAGATCCTCATGAGGGAGGATGTCCCAGAGCCACCGATGACTTACTCAGCTGATACCATGCTTGCCCAAGGCAAGCCCCGTGCATAACCTCTATTTTATAATTCACCGTATATATATGTGTTGTGCATTTACATTATAGGAATTTTATGGAAACCACATGCATAGATATATTTGTCCTGTGAGTCTTACTAGTACATGTTCGAGTAGCTGCTATGCTTAGGTTTTTGGTAGCATGAGTAACCTACCGTTACTCACAATAGGTGATTATTATAATTACTCTCATGATAAAATGATGAAAGGAAAATAGAGACCAGATAGGGATATGGTATGGGTTATGGTGGATGTGATGAGTTGTGTCCCGTGGCTACATGGCTTAGCTTGGTTATAATGTTTTCCCTGTCCATGTTGATTGAGGACCGTCCGTTGCTGTGGATGGTAGTTAGGTTACAGACTTATTATCCTGAGCACATACTTGCTTATAGGAGCGGGAAGGCTCATTTCGCTCTTGTCATAGGTTCTGGCTCTTTTCGGACTGACTGATTGGAAATGGGGAAAGGTGGAGGTCTAAGTACCATATTGAGACTGGGTCTCAAGTGTGGGGGCTTGGAGTCTAAATTTGGACAGGGACCTAGACCCCATGATAGGAGTGGAATGGGTTGGTCTTATTTGTGCCTAGGATACAAATGGGGTATGTGTTTTGGGGTACCCAGCTAGGATGCATTGGTTCATGAATCACCATTTTTGTGAGACGGTACGACTTGGCTATGATCTAGCACCATAGTAAGAATTGGAATATAAAAGATGGTAAATTGGTTCTGATTGCTCAACCCTTACTTGAAAGTAGAACAGGTGCTTACCTAGAGTGACTAATTGATAAAGTAATCATGACTGCTAATTAAACTTGATCGTAAGGGCATACTTCTAGTAATGTTTTTTGCAAACAAAAAGAAAACAACAAACCCATATTGCCTATCATACCCCTTGGAGTTGAAAAACTATTCCCACTAGTCGGGTAAGACTTACGAGTACATTGTGTACTCAGAGTTTATTTACCCCTATTACAGGTGCAGTTTGAAGAGTAGCTCTTGTATAGAGGATTCTTCTAGTGGGCACAGATGGATCCTTGTATTATTTCCGCTAGATGTTTATTTTCATTCTGCTATTTAATTATCGCACTCTGAACTCTACTATTGTAATAAATAATTTCTAAGACTCCATGTTGTATGAAATGGACTAAGTATTGTAAGCTCATACTCATTATTGGATTCTGGAGGTAAAACATGGATTGATTCGAGTTCTCTCGTGGGGTGTGCTCGACGGAACTGTCCGATGTAGCTAACTTTCGGGGTGCTTAGTTTCTAGTGGAAGACGAGCACCTCCGAAAGCGTGTTATTTCGGTTGGTTCTAGCTTAGATGGTATCTGAGCCAATAATGAGTCTACGAGTTTAAAAACTCTTTTCAAAACCTAAAATTTGACCAACAAAAGCTTTGAGAAAAGTTGGATGCGATAAATGATGTAAGTATAAGCCCTAGTAATATGGTCTATCTAGGATAGTAGCACTGGTTTTATCTAATCAATATTCTATAGGTACACTAACTTATGCTGCGTAAGAATCGTTTAGCATACAGGAAGTGAGTGTGCGCTGTGCCAAAAATTATATGCGAATGTCGCTATATTCTGGCTTGAGCGAACGAATAGGTCGATCCATGCATCATGAAAAGAGAATCTTGTTTAAGCTAAACTCCCCCACACATATAATTTTTGGGTAGTTAATATGATAGGTTAATAAATAAGAGAAATGCTTTAACTCTTAAGAAAAAGTTCTCACTTGTTACCATTTATTGGGCCTTGTCATCTCTCTAGTTGTTTGTTTCTAAGTATGGAGGCTTGGTTCCCAACGGTGGGTTCCTATCTGTTTATAGATAAACCTAAGGTCTGGTCATGGGAGCACTAGTGCTGGGATGGGCCATGGTCTTGGTGAAGACCAAGGCACAAATGGTCATGGCAATGATTATGGCAATGCCAATGGGAAGAGCCATGATGCCCCACTCCTTGGTCCTCCTCCGCCACCACCACCACCTCTGATGACTCATGCAGAGATGATGGCCGAGATATTGGCTGCTCATTGTGAGTCAGCCCATGCCCTGAAGATGCTGGCATAGGCTATTGGTGGCTTCGCCCGTGGAGGCCTTGGTGACAATGGCGAGAACGGGGGTGGTGCCCATGGTCCCGAGAGGCCCTGTTCCTACCAGGACTTCTTGGGGACACACCTGACCACGTTCACATCGACTGTGGAGCCTCTGTATGTGGAGCATTGGCTTCATATTCTGGAGTAGAAGTTTTAGCTGCTCAATGTGACGGATGAGCAGAGGGTGTGCTTTATCGCACAACAACTTCTAGGATCTGCCAGTGCTTGGTGGGACACTATTAATGCCATGCAACCTATGGACCACCATGTGACTTGACAGGAGTTTACCACTGCTTTCCGTTAATACTATATTCCTGCTGGTTTGCTAAACAGGAAGCTGTCTGAGTTTCTCGAGCTGAAGTAAGGAAACTTGATCGTGATAAAGTATGTAAACAAGTTCAACCATCTTGCACAATATGCTGGGACCCATGTGGACAATGATGAGAAGAAGATGGACCATTTCAATCATGGTCTCTCTTGTATCTTGCAAGAGAAGTTGTATATAGGGGGCTATCAGATGTTTGGTGCTTTGATGAATATTGCTATTGCTATGAAGAGACTTCAGCGTGACTCTCAAGCTGAGTGGAAGTGCAAGAGGGTGATCTCTAGATCTTCTAGTCACCCATAGTCTCAGAAGGTATAGGTTGTGAGGAGGGTGTCTTATCACTCTCTGGGTGGACAACCGTCTTGCTAGAACCGGACTCGAACTTGAGTTGGACTGGGCTTCCACCATTTCTGCCTTGATGGTTGTCTGATGGGTCGTTGTTGCGCGAGCCACGTTGGTTGGGTGGCTGTGAGCGACTTGAGTATTGGCGGCTATGGCTTGATTTGACTGAGACGGATGGAGCCTGGGCTTGATTTACAATCTCTGCGGTTTGGGCTATAGTAGCCGTCAGGTAAGCTTATATATCATCACGAACTACCTGGGTTTCTGGGGTATTGGGTAGTCGTTGCATTATCGCCATAGCAACAGCTACGTTGACGCTTGGAGTCCTAAAGACATGCTTGTCCCCCACCCTGTCAAAGGCATTGTTAAGGTTGCATGGCTGGACCCTTATGCATCGTGCCTCCTCTTCTGCCTTGGCTTTGATTTGTCGGTGATTAAACCGGTCAATATTGCATGCTTTGCATGCTAGCCTTTCTTGTTCTGTTTCGCCAACTGCCGGTGGTTCGTCATTACTGACAACATTGATCATGTCTCCTCGCCTTGGTGGGAAGGATGGGAATCATGGGAACCCTAGGGCGTGGTCTGGGATATCCAGATCATATTCAACGCCTTCATTGTCATGATGCTGGAGCTTGGTGTGGATGGAGCCATTAGATGCGATGCCGGACGAGGAGCTTGAGCCACCCTCTTGAACTGTGTGGACCGATCCTTCTTGATAATCCTCAATCTAGACCATGTTGATGAAGTTGCGCAGGCCGTAGGGCTAGGCCTGGTAGTTCTTCATCAAGGCTTCATACTCGGAGAGCCGAAGACCCATCGCGGGGGCTGGCTGGCAACGAACGGAGCACCCTTCAGGAGTAGATGTGACCATGAGATCCATATCGAGTCATGCAGGATGACTGGCCCAAGCTGGTCGGGTAGATCTATTGTGGGTAGTGGTTACCTGCTCATTAGGTTGATTTTGAATTGAACTTACTAGAGCTAGGGTTTCAGCAAGTTTGGTGTCGACCCGATCGATGGAGTCGAGCAGGTCGGTGTTGTCGATCTGCCTCCCTTTGTAGCGAGGGAGCGGACGACGGGTTGTCGGCGTGGCTGAAGACGACGCTGGCATGGCTAGAGCCAGATCCACCATGGTCGAATCCGTAGCCAATGCAGGTGAAGTAGTGGTCGATGCATATTGAATCCGTGCCTCCTCCGTGGTCATGGCGATGAAGTCGTCGGAGCCTGTGGTCCAGGTGATCTAGCCGATGGTGAACATGAGGCCATTTGGCGTAGCCATGGAATCGGGGATGATGACCATCTTGTTCGCCTAGAGAGCAGTATGCACACCCCCTACCTAGTGTGCCACTGTCAACAAAATATGGTCGGCAGTCTACCTAGGGGTATGCCCAAGGTAGTAGATTATCGGCAGACAGATGCGCAAGCTACATAAGATGGTGACGCAAGATAGACACGAGGTTTTATCCAGGTTTGGCCGCTGTGAAGACGTAATACCTACATCCTATGTCTGATTGTATTGCTGTATGTCAATGAGAGATGTTTTTGAGAGGGGTCTCCTGCCTGCCTCATACAGTCTAGGGGCAGGGTTACAGATCTAGAAACTAATCCTAACTAGTTATAATTGCCATAGGTGGCCGGATAAGGATTCCTATTCTAACCAACCAGGATCTTGCTTGATCTCCAAATCTACCTTGATTCCTTGCGCGGGACTCCAAATAGATTGGCCGAGCTGCGCATCGTCTTCTAGTGGGCCAGACCCCCTGGGACGGGTCGGCCCAAGCCTAGCCGTAAGGGTATAGGGGTTAATACCCCCGCAAGCACTATCCACAAATTTATCTACATAAAGATCAGTTGCAAGTGCAAATTCATTCTCTTCATCACTAGCACTAGCATACCCACCATCATCAGTAGCAATATATGCGTGTTTGCTGGGGCATTCTTTAGCAATATGTCCTATGCCCTTGCAGTGGTGGCACACAACTTTAGAAAAGCTGCTAGAGGAAGGTGTTGTAGATCCACTAGAAGAAGGTGTGATAGGAGAATTCTTCTTTACAGGCGCTGGTGGTGTCTGCACATTAGAAAATGTACTCACCTCGGTTGGACGTGAAGGAATGGATGGAGTCGCGGATGGAGTCGTGGATCACCTAGGTTGTCGTCCCTATACTTCCTTTTTAGCTTTAATAGCATAATGATATAATTGGGAAAATCTAGTCCATTCTTTATAGTCAAGAACATCCTGTATTTCACGATGTAAACCTCCAAAAAATCTAGAACACTTATCCATATCATCCTCTTGTATGTTACTATGTGCTAGACCAATTAAAAGCTCCTAATAGTATTCCTCAACAGTTTTACTACCTTGATTTAAATGTTGCAGTTTTAATCGTAGATCACGCTGATAGTATGGAGGAACAAATCTTGATTTCATTCATCATTTAAGTACAGTCTAGGTTTGAGGTATTTGAGCATTAGCATTAGCATTATTGCAAATATCATTCCGCCAGAAAAGGGCAAAACTAGTAAACTCACTAGTAGCAAGTCTAACTCTATATTCTTCAGGTACTTGATGGGAGCTAAATTTTTGATCTACAGCCATCTCCTAATCTAAATATGCTTCAGGATCAGCAGAACCAGAAAAAGGAGGTATCTTAAACTTGGTTTTAGAGAAAGGATCATTATTACCTTGATTGTTACCTCGCATACCGCATCGATTAAAGTTCAACCTATTACGGTTACGTGCATCCTTAGCACATCGTTGAGCTTCGGCTTTAGCCTCTACGTTGCCATCGTCCTCCTTAGAGAGATCATCATCATCTTCTTTAGGGACATGGTTCAGGATGTTGTTGTTCAATATCTTCAATCCTCTTGGCCAAATTGGTGATTTGTTGAAGGATCTCATTGAACTTGTCATCAAGAACAGCACAAAGCTCATTCTTAGAAACACAGTCATTGAAATCTATAGGTGCGTCCTTGTTTCCTTGGCCGCTGCCTTCGGCTTTTCCTGACATGGTTAGTAGAAAGAAAAAGACAACACAAATAGTATTATCCCTACCAACTACTTAGGTTGTGGATAAGGAAAAATAAGGCACTCAACTCTTAAGCGTCTTACCACGGTCTTACAAGTGTTCTTACCAAAGCAACAGGCGGTGCAATCGGTCGGTGACTATGATACCGTTGTAGCTTGAGTGTAACAGTTGCAAGGCAAACCTGTACTTGGTTAGAAGAAAGTGAAGCTTGAACAGGCACAATATAGTAACAAGGAATAACAAAATTCACAACTGAATAGCAAAGCTGAATAAGTATCCCAAGTACTTATCTTAGTTGCTGGCCTACTCATGTTCCAAGTACCAGATGTATCAAGTGACGTGAATAGCAAGAATATGATTAGGAACAAGGTAGAAATCAGCACACGCAAACATAGCTCAAATGGCACTCTCTATGTGCTCCTCTAGATATTGTTCCACTTTTGCCCCTCTCTTTTTCTCTATTTTTGGGCTATCGTTGTTTTTTTGGGATTCTTTAACTTTTTCTTTTTATTTTTTTGATATTTTTTCTTCACTTAGGAGCACAAAAGAAGTAACCACAAAAAATATGAGCTTAAACAAGTGAAAGACGTGGCTTATGGAATTTCTAGAAGACGTGCTCAAAATCGATAAAGACCTTGTGACCACGAAAAGAGAATCTTGTGACCACTTTTTGACCAAAATAAAAATCTCCGACCCTAAAAAGGTGGGGGATGGACGGATCCAAAATTTTTTTCTGATCAATTTTGATATATGGAACGTTGAAATCTGAGTTTGTATGCGAAAACTAGACCAGTTTTAAGAACGGGCTCCGAATTAGAGGACAAAACAGGAACAATGTACGCAAAATTGGTCACGACAACAAGGATTTGATGAAAACAGTGAAGACAAGTGTAACTAATAAGATGGCGTGGACTAGGGTTTGATGAATACAAAGGAATCACAGCAATACTTGAAGGTGTTCACGGATTATAATGAAAAACAAAGGAGAAAACACAAACTGGACTAAAAAACGATCTAAAACCAGCAACAAGAACTTGACCTAGGGCACAAACTCAACAACACAAATCAGAGATGAACTTGCACGGCACAATGAGGCTATAAAAAAAAATTCAACCTACGGGGGGTTATGATGGCCCCCCGGGTTTTCCCTTGATCTTCTCACACAGATCGAGAAAACCCCCAAATCCCTGCCCGCATCCTAACGCAGGAGGTACCATTACCCTATGAGAACCGGACCAGGGCCTTCCACTGTGCTTTAGCACATGGGGACGGGCGAGGGAATTTTTTTAACCTCAGCCTAAAATCCGCTCTCACGGGGAGTCGAACCTAGGACCTGAGGAGTGCCGCTGGGTCACCTAACTGATTGAGCTAGGCACCCTTTAGCTATAGGACAGGGAATATGTGATGATGTATATTTTTTTGGCTTTTTGTGGACTATAGGTAATGCAAAAACAGTAACAATCTAAAGGGGGAAACAAAGTTATACTTAACGGGCAACAAGGTCTCTGATACCACTTTTTGTAGACTAGGCCCGATCTTATAAAAGGTATGATAGCATCGATTAGTGGAGACTCGATGTTCACAATCTAGGCTTTGAACCAAGATTGATTCGGACCCCCGCAACCATTACACCACTGCTCCGTTGGTTATCAACCACGCGAACGCGATTAACCTCACCGAGAAGGCTTTCCTGCAAGCGAATCGAGAACACAAGCAAGAACAGGATGAACGCAATCTGAAATTGCAAATAAATATGAGGCTTATGAAATGAAGAAGGATTTCAAGTCTTTATTCGAAAGGACTAATCGCCATAGGCGAACAAGATCAAGAACTGGGGCCCTGGTTCACAGCAAGCGGCCTTGGCGGCGACAGTTGCAGCAAAACGATGTCTGTTTCACGAGGAAATCAAGAACTAAACTAAACCCAAACCCTAAGGAGAGCGATGACTGCTATTTATAGAGTCTTTGGTGTCACCCCCTGGACGCGCCCCCTAATGGGCCCAAACATGATACACGGTCCAACGGACCAAAAGACGGTGTCGTAGCACCTTGGTAGATTCTAGATGCTGACTTGTTTTGACGATTCCCATTGATTCCGAAGGTCTTTTGATGTGAAACTGCTTGGATTGGCTTCCTTATCAAATTAGCTTTCCAACCATATATAGATTGTCGAAAACGGAGTCCGGATGCGTCTTGGGTGACCAGTTTAAGGCAGACTGGTCCTGGAGCCTGAACCAGACTCGAACTTGAGTTGGACTGGGCTTCCACCATGAAAAAGATTAATTGGACACCCATGCTAGACCTCCTCCTCTACTTGGCTTGTATGCGATGAAGTAGTGATGTCCTCATCACGAACCATGCCTTCCCCGTCAAGCATCTTTACAAGGACTATGGCCTCATGAAGCAGTTCTTGTCCAAAGGCTCCAACAAGGGGGAGCACAGGACGGACCCCAACCCGACCACGGATGACACCAAGGGGAAGGATGGTGGCTTTCTAATGCTAGATGGCTGCCTCATGATCTTTGCAGGATTAGCACCCTATGACTCCAAGTGCTGCTAGAAGCTTATGCACCGCGAGGTCTACAAGGCTAAGCCGACCGCGCCTACCTTCCACCGATGGTCAAAGGATGCCATAACCTTTGATTAGGCCGACCATCGAGAGAGCGTCCCACAACTAGGGAGGTACCTGCTCGTGGTCAACTGAATCATTGGTACAAAGCGGCTCTCTAAGGTGTGATGGATAGAGGCAACATCCTTAACATCATGTACGCCAAGACGCTCGACACCGTGGGCATTGATCGATCGCGCATCTAGCTGACCAGAGCACCTTTCCATGGCATCATGCCCGAAAAGCAGGCTGTGCCACTTGGGCAGATCGATCTACCCATCACTATTGGGGATTTGTCCAATTATAGGATGGAGACCCTCACCTTTAAGGTGGTTGGGTTCCATGGAACCTACCATGCCATCCTAGGATGACCATGCTACACGAAGTTCATGGTCGTCCCCAACTACACCTACCTAAAGCCGAAGATGCCAGGCCCAGGCGGGATCATCACCATCGGCATGTCCTTCCAGCGCATCTATGAGTGTGAGGTCGAGTGCTGTCATCACACCGTGGCAATCTTCGCCTCCAAGGAACTTGTGACCATCAAGAAGGAGGTTGCCGAAGAAACACCTAACCACTAGTGGTCGACTGGGTCTTTCAAGCTAGTGGAGGACGCTAAGGAGGTCCTCATAGACCTCAGTTGCTCTAAAAGCAAAGTGGTGCACATTGGCACCACACTTTCCTCCGAATAGGAAAGCGCGCTCGTTGACTTCCTCCATGCCAACGCTAACATCTTTGTGTGAAAACCCTCAAACATGCCATGCATTCCAAGGGAAGTCGCTGAGCCTAGTTTGAAGGTCAGCCCAGGCTGTAAGCTGGTGAAGCAACGCCTATGTCACTTCGTTGAGGGGAAACATAGGTCCATTGGTGAGGAGATCGCGAGCTGTTGGTGGCCGGGTTCATCAAGGAAGTGTACCACCCTGAGTGGTTAGCCAATCCCATTCTTGTATGAAAGAAAAGTGAGAAATGGAGGATGTGTGTTGATTGCATGGGTCTCAACAAGGCATGCCCAAAGGATCTATTTCCTTTACCATGCATAGACCAAGTAGTCGATTCAGTCTTAGGGTGCAAAATCCTTTTCTTCCTTGATGCATACTTTGGGTACCATTAGATCATGATGAAAGAGTCCGACCAGCTCATGATGTCTTTCATCACCCCATTCAGATTATTCTGCTATGTCATGATTCCATTTGGTCTAAAGAACACTAGGGCTATGTACCAACATTATATGCTCAAGTGTTTCGAGGACCTCATCAGGTGGACCATTAAGGCCTATGTGGACAACATCATGGTTAAGTCCAAATGGGCTGACCAACTTGTAGCCGACCTAGAACAGACCTTCTCAAGACTCTAAGCAAACGACATTAAGCTCAACCCCAAAGTATGTTGCTTGGTTTCATCATCTCCGAGCATGGCATCAAAGCCAACCTGGAGAAGATCTCAGCCATTACAAGGATGGTCCTGATTCAGAACATAAAGGGGTACAGTGAGTTATCGGGTGCCTCGTTGCGCTCAGCCACTTTATCTCGCACCTTGGTGAACAAGGTCTCCCCCTTTGTCAGCTTCTGAAGAGGGCCAACTACTTTGAATGGACATCTAAGGCCCATGAGACACTTGACATGGTCAAGCAGCTTTTGACGAAGGCCCCAATCCTGGTTGCTCCGACTGATGGAGAACCGCTTCTGCTCTACATTGTAGACACCATGCAGGTGGTTAGCGTTGCCTTGGTGGTGGAGCAAGAAGAAGAGGAGCATGACCTCAAAGTACAGCACCCCATGTTCATTAGCAAGGTCTTATCTGATTCTAAGACCTACTACCCCCAAATCTAGAAGCTCTTGTATGCCGTCCTCATAGCCAAGAGGAAGCTATATCACTACTTTGAGTCACATCCGATGACGGTCATGACGTCCTTCCTCCTCAGCGAGGTTGTCTAGAACTAGGATGCTATGGGAAGGATCACGAAGTGGGCACTCAAGCTGATGGGTTAAGGCATTGTGTATGCCTCCCGGATAGCCATCAAGTCCCAAGTGCTGGCTAATTTCATTGCAGAGTGGACCGAGGTCCAAATGCCACCAACAATCATCGACCAAGAGTACTAGATGATGTACTTTGATGGGTCATTGATGAAGAAAGGCACCATTGTAGGACTGGTCTTTGTTTCACCCCTTGGGGTATGCACGATGTGGGAGTATGACCCTGGATACCCACAGTAGACCACATGGGCTACGCCCCTAGGGGCGACCCAACCTACAAGATGAAGCCTTGCGGAGCATGACACTGCTTTGTGTCTCCCACAAGACACTGAGAAGATATCATGAAGATACTATGAGATCTATTAGGATATGTATGACCCCATGATTCCTGTAATCTGTTATTACTTTCCAGTTATTTCTTAGATCTAATCGACTTGTAACCCTACCCCCTAGACTATATAAGGCAGGCAGGGACCCCCCTCCAAACACAAGCAATATCATACGATAGCCAATACAATTGAACAGAACATAGGACTAGGGTTTTACATCATACTAATGTCCTAAACCTATCTAACTCATGTGTCTCTATTGCCTTCTTGTTCTTGATTACACGCCTCTCTGCCGATCTATCTACCTTCGTGGGATACCCCTCGGAGGACTACCGATGATATTCTATCGATAGTTGACATGCTAGGTAGGGGTGTGCATGTTGTTTCTATATCAGACAAGGTGGTACATGCCCTAGGCTCTTTGTCCATCCCACAGCTCAGCCAAATCTTCTTGGTCGTATTGATCTTGTGGATCATCAATGCTGATGGAGTCTGAGCGCTCATCGAGCCGGTGTAGATCGATTCTACGTTGATCACCCCAACACCTATGATTGCAAATCCAATCTCAGAACTACCTCCGAGGTTGCCTTCATCAACAACTCACCGCCCGCTTCCTCATCACTAGAGGAGGTAGATCAACAATGACAATCTGATTGCATCCATCGATCAGGTTGGTCAAAAGCTCACCGATTGCCTCTCCATCGCTGAATTAGCTCTAGACACTCTGGTTCAGCACTGACCACCCTCTGATTTAGATCTATCGGAGGTTGCTCGGCAAACTCCAGTGGTTGTGGCTCTACCCTTTGGGCTCACCAACATTGCCACCGCCTACTAGGATGCCCTATGGGGCAAGTTCACTGACTAGGTTGGAGATGTCTAATCTCTCGCCGACTAGATCACGAACCAGCCTCCACCAGCCATCAACATGCTGCATGTCGGTTGACACCCTAGAGCATCCCTCCAAATCATCCTGGAGGAGAATCTAGACTCCAAGTCCTAGGGCTCTATGGAGATCGTCGTCGAAACCACCACCGAACTATTTCCTCTCCCTCCTTTCCGTGGGGGCACAATCTTCAACGTTAGCGTCGACAACCCTCTGTGATAAGGGGAAACCGAGGAGGACCACGCTGCCCACGTCAATAGGAACATCAACTGTGCGTAGCACTGGTCAAATGAGGCTACCCTTGTGATGGCCGAGGCTCAGCTTAACTCACGAGGAAGGCAACTCCAACGCAACCTCGATGATGAGTTTATCCGTGTTGACGGTCACGACGTCTACAAGACTCCAAGTGCCAATCTGGCAGTGGCCGCTAATGAGCTCACCTAGCTCCCACAGACACTAGAGGTCACCAAGGTCGTTGCCATGCTTAAAGCGGTGCACTGTTAGGTCAACAAGATCCACCAAGATTAGAGACCTTCATACTCCACAACCTCGATTCGCCAATCAGCCGCGCCAAGATCCGATCATGGCCCAAGTCGCTTCATCGACCAACATTGCGATAACAGGCAACCCCTCTAGGGGGGAGCTAGGGACAACTGTGTTGAGCACCTTCACCAACATGACTAGGAGGTTGACTAGGACATTTGAGTGCACCTCAATAATCTCCGAGACACACAACGACATATCGACGAGCACCACTTTGGTCACCATGAAGAAGAAATACGTCACCATCAAGAGTATAAGCAAGAGTACAATAACCTTGACTCAGCTCTCGAGCCGCTCAATGCTGGAATGCTGTAGATCACAGCGCCGATAGCCTCAAAGGGCCTCTAGTATTCACGAGGGCACTCCAAACACTTCAGTGGCCCTGTGGTTTCAAAATTACTGGGGTTGAGCCCTATGAGGGAAGGATGAACCCAACACAGTAGCTATAGGCTTATGCCACTACTGTTCGCGTTGCCGAAGGAGACACCAGTGTCATGGCAAACTATCTTCCCATCATGTTAACGCCAACCACCATGAACTGGTTCACAAGCCTCATCCCAGATTCCATCAGATCCTGGGAAGAGCTAAAGAAGGTCTTCACCGACAACTATATGGCTACATGTACTCGGCCGGGCACCAAGCATGATCTAAACTGCATCTATCAGAAGCCATCCGAGCTCCTCCGTAGCTACATGTCGCACCCGATTTTAAGGACAAAACCAGATACACACTATATGTGAGCCTATGAAGTCAAATCTCACATATAGCCACAAATAAGGGTAATATCAATAGACAGTGCTTAAATACATAACATATTAGTATAAAAAATATAACCTCAGAGTATAGACAGCGGAAAGATAACTCTGATCTTTAGGCGAAGACTCCAAATCCACAGGGACGACTGACTGGTTGACAACAAGGCTAACTCCTTCGGACTAGCAATCTGGTATCCATCCAGGATTTTCATTGGATATAAAGCAAGTGTAAGCTCACCATGCTTAGCAAGTATACCAAAGGGATCTATGAGGCTCAAAAGGCTTGACACTGTTTGACTGCGGTTCACAATTTTAGTTGATCAAGTTTTAGCATCCTGTATCACTACTTTAGTGAACAATCCCAATTCTCAAGTGATATTAAAGTATAGTCAAGTTTATCTTAATTCCCAACCATCCACAGTAACCACTAATCTTGAAGGATCTAGACCGCTTGTATCTGTGAGCACGACTGTTATAATAGGTCAAATATTTCTACAGAAATTATACATCTTTGCCCACCGAGCCGTGATTCCCAATGCCAAGGTTTGCCCACTACACCTCTACCTAGGAAGTGTGGTAGGGTTTCACTATGTAACCCTTAGCTAGTCGCACTAACAAGTCATAGCTACTAAGGAGTGGCACGTATGGGCAACGTAGCACGGTACACACATTCTAGCAAAAAAAGGAAAGATACCCTCTTACCCTTACTGGAAGCTATAGACGAGCTAGTATAATCTAGTTAATAGGTTAAAGTCAGAGCCATATGACACTCGGGGTTGTATGAAACCTCCTGGGTTGCCGCTTCTAGATTAAGTCCTTATGGAGAGGCACTAGAGTACTCAATCTCGTGCTCTAGCCCCCTATCTGTTGCTAAAAAGCTTCATGTTACCATATTGCATAATGTCTTTAGTCATGTTTAACTATTTATTCTATGTTTAGCACTGCAGCATCTATCCAAAATGCATACCCAAACCCTAGGTAACAAGGATATGTGGTACAAGTATTCATCTAGGTAAAGTCCTTAAGGGTATATCAAATTAAACACATGCATGAATATGAATAGTAATTGTTCATAGGTACAAGGGGCCTTTGGCACACTTGCCTTAAAATACCGATCCTTCGATAAGCTTTAGTCTTCAATGTCCTTCTTCTTCTTCTGGATCACCACGTATATCTCACCGACTGGACATAATTGTAGAACACCACACAACATCCATATACATACATGAATAGCATACAATTGCATCTATATCAGAACAATACACCAATCATAGAAAAATAAGTAAAAGAGTTTGAAATACGATTCTACGCATCGCTACGAACACATAGTCACGCGAGGCACGCTAATCGGAGCTATGGTTGAAAAGATACATCTACCGAAAGATTTTGCTTATAAAATAATATACTAAAAGAGTGGGATCATCGCTACAATCACGAGAACGCAAGAATCACCAATAATGGAACTATCATTAAAAAGAAATGACTATCGGGATTTTATATTATAAAAGAGAGAGAAAGCCTATATGCTTGATTTATTTTAATTAAGGAAAACTATATGAAGCATATTAACTCAGATTACACAAAATCATATTTTATTTTAAAAGCCTAGTTGAACTAGTCATATTTTATATATAAACATGCACGTATCATTTAAGCAAATTAAACTTTAACTTTGCAAGAGAAAAATGCATGTGAAAGCATGTTAACTGACTTTATATAAATCATGTTTAAACTAAGCAAATTATAATTAATAAATACATATTTAAGTTGGCATTAATTAACAAGTAATTATAAAACAGGTTGCTATTATTTAGAAACAAGTTTACATAATCATTAATCAAATTAATATTTAAATTATAATATTATGAACATGGGACATGATAAACGTAGCTACTAACGCGTACCTTACGTTGGCACGATTTAACACGACAAGAACGAAGTTAACCTTATGTAGTTGCTTTTAATTGAAAGCTATTGAATAAATATAAATTAAATTAATACCTTATATTAAAATTCAGAAACATTTGTTATATTGGATGACGCTGCTAACACGTATCACACATTGCGATGAAACTCGTGCAATCGAATCGAAATCAAAAACCTAAATCAATTTTTCTTAAACAGCGATTAGTTAATTATAGCACAATTAATATTTTAATAAAATAAATTCATAAACATATAATATGAAAACTAATAGCACTACTGCATAGATCTCCATGACACAAAACTAACGCAACTGAAATGAACTGAAACGGAATTAAAACGAAGAAACAACGAAGATTTAGTGAACCAGTGACATTCTTGTAAATACGGTCATCTTCAACCTTGAGCTTCTGTATGTACGCGATCATGGATATCTGCTGCTACTGTGCAGGGAAGGGAAGGCCCTGGCCAGGTGGTGCTCGGCTGGCCAAACAGCGGCGACATAGGGCCGCACGGCGCAGGGGCCTAGGGCAACGCGGGGTGGGGCAAGGCCCACTCGACCGGTGGTCGTCAGCCACTGCAGGCACGGTACCTGCTCCCTGTGTGCGGGAGCACATGACCGGAGGGGCTGGGACTAGGGCGCGATCCAGCAGTGGCGCACAGAGCCAGGGCGTAGGCACATGGGCCATGGGCCACGGGCGGTGGCGTGCACTGGTGGAGGCCGTAGAGGACGAAGAACATGGCCGGCCATGGAGTTTCTCGCCGGAGTAGAGAAAGAAGGGTTAGGGAAACGATGAACAGATCACGGATTCTCAAAAGTAAAGGCATGCCAACGTAGAGGACGATGAGATCTACCTTATGGCGGTGATGGTTTTCACCGGAGACATCCAAGGCGGCTAGAAAAGCTCGATGGAGAGTTCACCGGAAACCTAGCTGTGGAGAACTTCGGCGTTCGATCTGTGGCGATAGGAGTGGCGTCTCGCAAAACGGGCTGTACTTTTGGAATCAGCACATCGAGGGCTACGCCGACATATATATATACGCAGGGTTTGGAGATTTTGAAAATCCGAGATATTTTAGGAAATAATTAATTTTTGGAATTAAAATAATTATAGAAAATTGAGAATTACTATTTAGGCTCTGAAAAATATCTCTGAGCTCCAAAAAATACTAGAAAAATTCCTAGGGATAGATGGAAGGATAAGGAACACAACCAAAGTGGTTTTAGCTCCCAGAAAAGACTTTTGAATTGATCGAGGAAAAAGACAAAGCTCCAAGAAATAGGAATTTAATCCTGAAAAAGGTCGGAAAGATTCCTGAAAAGAGAGGCATCATTCTAACACATCTTAAAACCTTTTCCAAGCCTTTGAATTTTCAAAACAAGCATCTTATCTAACTTTTATTTTTGCAAGTTTTTAAATTCTTTTTAAACCACTACTTGAAAATAATATTTTGAAGATTGAGATTTGAATTTATTTTTCAAACCACTCATCATAAAAGTACCAATGCAATGGCATGCATGCACAAACATGTTGCTACCCTTATGTTGGCTTTTAATTTAAAGAAAATTTTCTTTTACCTATGTTTTTATGAGCACAAAATAATTAACAGAAATCATTCTACTCTTTTTAGAAAGTAGCTAATTTTAGGGTGTTACACTACATCAGACGCTTTTCTGAGATGAGGAATTCTATTCCCAACTTCATGGAAGCTAAGGTCATCACCGCCTTCATCCGAGGACTCCACCACCACGAGCTACGCTCCAAGTTCAACCGCAAGCCGCCCACAGGGATTGGCGAGATGATCACGACCGCCAACCAGTATGCCAATGTCGAGGAAGCCGAGGTACGCTTCAACTAGGATGCAGGCACTCATCGACCAACTCGCCGCAGCGATGATCGCCCCGACGACCGGCGCCACAACGACCGTCGCAGCGATCATCAGGAAAGTGGCCGTGATAGGCCAGAAGGCTCCAAGTTTGGTCAATATCGCCGCCGCCGACCAGACCATATCATCACTGCTTTTAACAAGCCTCGAGCCAAGCGCAACTATGATAAGTAGTACAAGAAGATCCTCGATGGCCCGTGCCCTCTCCACAAGAACGCCAAGCATAAGATGAAGGATTGCCTCGGCTTAGCTAAGGAATTCTAGGCCAAAAAGCCAAACAACGACAACAGTGATGGCGCCAAAGGCCGCCGACCACCTAGGGGCATTAACAATGCCTTCTAGGATCACAACAAGGTGGTCACCACCATCTTTGGGGCTTTGTCTCCACCGAGAGCAGAAGAGAATGGAAGCTCGCCGCCCGCCGGGTGCTCGCCGTCACTATGGAAGACACTGCTGCCAACCCCAGCTATCGTCCTTGGTCTGAGGTCCCCATCACCTTCAGCAGGGCCGACCAGTGGGTTGATATCCCTTACATGGGGCATTTCCCCCTCGTCCTCGATGTAACCGTCTAGAAAGTGCTTTTTAGAAAAGTGCTCATCGACGATGGGAGAGCTCTGAACCTCCTCTTTGCTAAAGCCCTAAAGGAGTTGGGCCTTGGGATAACATATCTCACACCCTCAAACTCCTCCTTCTAGGGTGCGGTACCTGACAAGGCATCCAAACTACTTGGAGAGATCACCCTACCAGTATAGTTCGGCATGGCAAGCAACTACCACATCGAGCACATCAACTTCTACATTGCCAACTTCAACACCGCCTATCACGCCATATTTGGTCGGCCAGCTCTGGCCAAGTTCATGGCTATATCGCACTATGCTTATCTGGTGCTGAAGATGCCTTCGCCTACAGGAGTCCTGGCCCTATGGGCCAACCTCTCCATTGCCTAAGCCTGTGAGATAGAGAGTCTTGGCCTCACTGAAGCTACCGACCTCTCCATCAAGATGGCCAGTGTGGTCACCAACGCCAAGACGGTGCCCGTCGATGACTTGGAGATCCCATCGCTGGAGCCTCCTCGCGCCTCCGCCAAGTCCAAAGAAACCAAGGAGGTTGGCCTTGGCCTCGACGACCCCTCTAAGATAGTAAAGATTGGGGCTCACCTTGACCCCAAATCGGATAGCGCACTCGTCTCCTTCCTATGTGCCAACGCTGATGTGTTCGCTTAGAAACCTACAGATATGCCAGGGGTACCATGGGAGAAGATTGAACACTCCTTGAATGTCTCACCGACCGTCAAACCGATCAAGCAAAAACTGCGATGATTCATGCTAGACAAGGAGGCCATTTGGGTAGAAATAAAATGGCTCCTAGCTACTAGATTTATAAAAGAAGTGTATCATCTTGAGTGGTTAGCAAACCATATTCTCATTCAAAAAAGAATAAAGAATGGAGAATGTGCGTTGATTACACCGATCTTAACAAACACTAACCTAAAGACCCCTTCGGCCTGCCTCGAATTGATGAGGTTGTAGACTCCACTGTCGGTTGCAAACTGCTCTCCTTCCTCGACTGTTACTCCGGATATCATTAGATTTCCCTCAAGGAAGAAGACCAGATCAAGACATCGTTCATCATGCCTTTTGGTGCGTACTGCTATACCACCATGTCCTTTGGACTCAAGAATGCTGGGGCAACCTACCAAAGGGTAATCCAGATGTGCCTCGATCAATAGATCGACCGCAATGTCGAAGCTTACATTGACAATGTGGTCGTCAAGTCCAAGACCGTCGATAATCTCATCGCTGACCTCGAAGAAATGTTCGCCAACCTAAAAAGGTACCGATAGAAGCTAAACCCTTCAAAGTGCATCTTTGGAGTTCTGTCCGGTATACTCCTAGGCTACATCATCAGTGCACGTGGCATCGAACCCAACCCCGACAAGGTCTTTGCCATCACCAATATGAAATGGCCAACATGCGTCAAGGATATACAGAAGCTTGTAGGTTGCATGGCTGCTCTCAGCCGCTTTATATCGCGCCTCAGTGAAAAGGGACTACCTTTCTTCAAACTCCTCAAGGCCTCTGAGTGCTTCTCCTAGTTGGAGGAGGTGGATACAACTTTTAAGCAGCTCAAGTTGTTTCTAACAAAGCCTCCAATCATGATGACATCTTGACCAGACAAAACTCTACTGATCTACATCGCCGCCACTTCTCGTGTCATCAACACAGCTATCATTGTCGAACACGAGGAGGCTGGGCACACCTATAAGGTGTAATGTCCAGTCTACTTCATCAGCGAGGTCCTTAACGAACTAAAGACTCATTATCCTCAAGTTCAGAAGTTGTTATATGCTATCCTAATCATGCCATGCAAGCTCCGTCATTATTTCGAGTATTACAAGATCGCCGTGGTCACTGAGTTCCCTCTAGGGGACATTCTTCGCAACAAAGAGGCCAACAGCCACATCATCAAATGGGTTGTCGAGCTTGGCACTTACTCCATCAAATTCAGAAGTAGGCCTACCATCAAGTCTTAGGCGCTCGCTAATTTCATCGCTGAGTGGACCGAGATTCAAGAGCCCATCGCCGCTACTTGCCCTGAGCACTGGGTGATGTACTTCGATGGCGCCCTCAACATCAATGGTGCTGGTGTAGGCCTTTTGTTTATTATGCTGACCAAGGATAAGCTCCGATATGTTCTCTGAATACATTTTCTAGCCTCCAACAATGCCGCTGAATATGAAACGTGTCTCCACGGACTCCATATAGCCCTTGAGCTTGGCATCAAACACCTCATGGTATATGGGGACTCCACGCTGGTCATCAACCAGCTCAACAAAGACTAGTCCTACTCCAGTGATAAGATGGATGCATATTGTGCTGAAATTAGGAAGCTTAAATGGAAATTCTATGGTATCGAGTACCACCATGTGGTACAAGATCAAAATCAGGTCGCCGACCACCTATCCAAGTTAGGCTCCTCTCACACTACGATTCTGCTGAGGGTCTTCCTTCAAGATCTTTTGGCACCATCCATTAAGAAAGAGAAGGAAGTTCAAGAGATTCCCCCGCTGAGCAGCTAGTACTTACGGTACCTTCGCCGGTCGCTGATTGGAGGGAATAGTTCATCAGGTACCTCACCAGCACCAAAGTACCCGCCGACAAGACTAAAACTGAATGCCTAATCCATCAAAGCAAGCATTATGTGATGGTGGACGATAACTTGATGAGGAAAAGTGCCAAGGAAGGGATACTATAGAAATGCATCACCCAAGAAGAGGGGGTGAAGCTACTTCTAGAAATTCACTCTGGTTCCTGCAGCAACCATGTGGCCTCAAGAAACCTAGTTAGCAAAGCTTTCTGAGCTAGTTTTTACTAGCCCACGGCCATCTCTGATGCAGAAGACCTCATCCAACATTGTGAAGGATGTTAATTTTTCACCAAGCACAAGAACTGGACATGATTGGGCCTTTCAAGCCAGCGCCAGGTGGTTTCGATACATGTACGTCGCCATCAATAAATTCTCCAAGTGGATCGATTACAAACCGCTTGTCTCGGCTACTACAAAGAAGGTAGTCGAGCTTTTCAAAGATATCATCCACAGATTCGGTCTCTCGAATAGCATTATCACCGACCTCGAAACCACATTCACTGGTCATCATTTTTGGGACTTCTGCGAAGACTGATGCATCACCATTAAATACATCTCTGTTGCCCATCCTAGAGCCAATGGCTAGGTCGAATGGGCAAATGGCATGATCCTTGATGCCCTCAAAAAGAGGCTATATCAGAAAGAAGAAAAGCATCCGGGCAGATGGCTCAAAGAGCTACTAGCTGTGGTCTGGGGACTGCACACTCAAGCTAGTCATAGCACCGATGTGTCTCCATATTTCTCGGTCTATGGCTCAAAAGCCATACTACCAGCAGACATTGCCTTCCTAGCACCTAGGGTGGAACATTATGATGAAGAGCAAGCCATGACTATTCGAACAGAGGACATCAACAGGGCTGAGGAAGAACACCTAATCACCTGTGTCTGCATAGCCAAATACCTAGAAGGCTTGTGGAGGTACTACAATCACAACATTAAAGGTCGTTCATTTGCTGTCGGCAACCTCGTTCTCCATAGAAAGCAAAAAACTAAAGGGATGCACAAGCTCTTTTCCCCCTAGGAAGGGCCTTACATCATCAAGGAGGTTACCCGACTAGGATCTTATCGGCTATGTGACTTGGATGGAATCAATATCCCCAATTCATGGCACATCGAGCACCTTATACATTTCTATCCTTGAAATGCTCCAGATATGTATTCTCCACTCCATGATGAATAAAGTTTTGGTCGCCATAATTTGTCTCTATTTTTCCCCATTACAATTTAATCTCCACTTATAGTCACCGAGCTCTAAGCTACTCCTTAATGAACTCCAATACGAGATCACCATAACCGCTCCATCATGTTTCTCCATATCCTCAACATGTGATAGCCATAAAACACTCCACTGCATTTCTCCATATCTCCGAAATGTTTTCCCGACCATCGAGCATCACAGATTCTGTTCGGTGCCCTATGGAGAAGACCCAGTCTCTGATATCTCCCTACACGTGCTATGACCTCTGTGCTTTGCGTTATGGGTGGTCGACTATGGTTCCTTAGTCATGCTTGTTCCTCCTACACATGTATGGGCTCCACGCTCGACGTTATAGACTATGGGCTAGCCAAGGCCGAGAGCTCAGTGAAGAACTAACTGCTCGAACATCACTTATACTATGTTTATCTCTAAGTTATTTCACCAACCACTGAGTAGCACATGTTCCACTCTGTTCTCTATAGAGAAGACCCAGTCTTCAATCTCTCCCTATACGTGCTATAGGCTCCACTCACTGTGTCATGGGTGGTCGACTGTGGTTCCTTGGTCATGTCTGTTCCTCCTACATGTGCATGGGCTCCACGCTCGACATTATGGACTATGGGCTAGCTAATGCCAAAGAGTTCAGTAACGAACTAACTGCTCGGAAGCTACTTATACTACATATAATTGCATTAGGGTTAATACTACAATGATTTTTTCACCGCAATACCAGCAAACTGCATAAGCATGCACATGTCAACATTTGTACATATACATAAATGTCTGTCTATGCCCTTGCATGTTTTAACTACTCTATTTAGTTATTACAGCATGTTCTCTGAGCAGATTATTGGGCTTCGACATCGCCGTCTGTCTCGCCGAATAGGTCGATGTCACTGGCCAGCTTCTTTGCCATGTCTTCCACCTCATCCTCTAGCTGCTAGTGCTCCACCTCGCCCATCCCTCTAGCGAATCTAGGCCCTATCAACTGAAGGTGAATGGCTAGGTAGTGGGATCAGACCACCGCAATAGCGTGAGTAATGGCGGTAATAATGGCGTCGTGGTTGAAGCTCTTGAAGTGCTCCCATGCCACCTTGCACCTCTCGATGATGGTGTTTAGATGCAGTGGCCTACCATTGGGCTGAGGAGCCACCTCTAGGTTGATGCAGTCAAGCACCGGTTTTACTTCGGTGACTATAGCATCGAACTTGTTGCTTTGGGTCCTGACCTCCTGCTCCAGCGCATCAAACTATGCCTTGACCCTCCGATGGTAGTCTGCAAGCATTACAAGGTTCCATCAAGCAAGGAAACTACTTCAATAGTAACTCTGACTAGGAAGTACTCACCCTTCAGCTCCTCGGCTAGTATGTCCGCTCGTCCTGACTCCTTCGCCTTCTCCTCTCGGAGTTGCTCGACATTTTAGCGTAGCTGGCTGAGCTCCAAATCTTGCTCTACAAGCACAATGGTCGTCAGCAACAATAATACTTCAGTAATGCTAAGCAATTTTGCCTATTCACCATACCTTTCTTCTGCTCAGAGACTTTCCATAGCTGCTCAAACTTGGTCTTCAACTGCTTGGAAGCAACTGTCAGCTGCTCGAGGACAGTGGCTAGCTGCTCAGACTTGCCCCAGAGCTACTCGGATGTGGTTGCCAGCTACTCAGATTGGATGCCCTTCTAGTATTCTAGGTCCCACGCATTGGACTCAGCAAGGTCTCGCTCATGCTAGGCTCGCTGGATGGTCTTCTCCATAAGGTTCATCGCCTCCTTGAGCTTTTCATTCTCCTTAGCGAGGGGCTCCATCCTCTTGATTAGCTGGTGGCGCTGCTCGGTAGTCTGGGTTTCATTCTCCATAGCAGGTATTGTAATTCCATATTCATTTGAACCATCATGTTTCATAATATAGTTACTACGATGTTGGGACTAGCCAAGTTTCTCACTATCCGGGAGAGACGGCGATTCGAATCGATTTCAACCAGCTGGGAATTTATTCCTAACACAAACCCAGATCTATCAGCCATGATAATCTTAGGTCACCTTTGGTACAACTCAGGTACACATTTCGTGGGTCCGTACTGCGCCGCACAATCTGGAACACCAGATGCCAGGATGCTCAGGCCAAGCCTGCCCTTGGGCTTAGTCTGATCGTTCCCCGGAAGGAGCGCACGACAAAACGGGTCCCGGCCTGAGTTGAATTACTCGGCTTCGCGGTCGGAACGAGTTATCCGGCCAGCTAAGTGAGAGGCATGCGTTCAATCTTGTCAGAAGTGCCAACAACGGTACGGTCCTTAATCGACACAGACGGGGATAAGTCCACACCCAAGACCTCCATGCCTTGTTGCTTCCCTATCGACCTCCCGTCCGGTCTCAATTTACTTTTACCACATGGTTCTGTTCCACGATAGCAGATATAGCCAACCGTGCTCCGGTATCCACCTATATCTCGTAGGTGACAGAACATCACCCGACTTCTACCGGTCTAAGCATGGCTAAGCATATATTCGCTCCTGGACCTATACCGGTTAAAGGGTTAATATCTGGACAAGGAATGTACATGCATCAAGTGGTTTCATTCAACTCTTATAACCTAATGCATCAATCATAAATACGTAAGTAAACAATTGTAAAATACTGGGAGACTTATAATGCTCCGGGGCTTGCCTCACAGAAAGGAAGTAGGACGATGGTCAGGGCACTCCGGAAGCTCTTCAGGGTTCTGCTCCACGCCTTCGGGAGCTACGGCTTGCGGATCCTCCTGCGGGTTCCCTTCCTCTGCTTCTTCGAATTCCAGTAATGTGATCGCTTCCTCCGATCCTAGATGCATGAGTATGGTATGAGTATTACGAATGCATAATGTTAACATGTGCATCTCGTTGTTGGAGTAGGTGCATATCTCTTCTCGCTTACTACTTAACTACTTCTACAATGCATCGACTATGCCATAACCAGTATCTACTTGTTTCACTCATAACTGGAGTTCTACAAATCCAAAGACAGTGATCTTGGACTTTCTGGAAAGCTTAACAAATTCTCTACAACTTGGTTATTAACCATTTTTATAGTACACATCAGTTTCAACATGTAACTCATCACACTCTAGAATCAGTCCGGAAATGTGTTAACATGCAATATAAAGTAAGAATATTTCTACATCAGGTAATCATTCAAAATTTGACAACATATAACCTACCAACAGTGTAAGCATACCAAATACAGTTAAGATGATATAATGGCAAAGCCCAAACTATTTATTAAATTGCCTTTATTATTTTATTTAGATATCTAGGTTAAATAATAAATATATATCAGATGTGCTGAATAAATTCTCAAAAATTTACAGAGCCTTAATAATGCTATCAAAGGACTACTACAAAAATTTCATGTCATTTTGCTAAGTAGAACATCCTATACAAAAATGATAAGGAAGCAAGGCTTGAAATAGCATAAATGGAAAATCCTATTGAAAAGTGTCAAGCAACAGATTTCTTATTTTTCTCAACATCCATATGGTACTAGTATCACCTCCAATAAATTTCATGAATTTTGGACTTATAATTAATTTATAAAAATTCATGCAAGGATTAACTATTTATAAAAGAAAAATCTATAACTATAGATCTACACATGCACTGGTTATCAAATTTTTATCCAAGCTCAGGTATGACAAGAACAGCCTACCACAAAAATTTCATAATTTTTGGAGCACAGGAACTCTAGATATAAAATAAACAAATTTGAATGCATTCAAAAGCACATTTGAAATCCCTATTTAAATTTCCAGAAATTTCTACTGTTGAAGTCAAGAACACATTTTTACTAAATACTACACTTCCTAAGCAACACAATCATATTTATTTCATCATTTTAGGAGCTACCAAACTAAAGATACAAAAATAACAAAACAAATCAAAAACTGGATTCAAAATGAGTTAGCCTACACTACTGCTGTCGCTGACAGGTGGGACCCGCTGGTCAGGGGACCCCACGCGTCAGTGACACGGAACAGGGCAGCGGCGCTGCACGGTGCTGGCGCGGCCAGAGCTCGCCGACGGCGAGGTTGCCGGCGGTGACATCATCACTACGCTATCTACTTGACCTCGCGCATCTATTGAGCCACTTGGCCGGCCCTATTGTCGACGGTAAGGACGACGGCGGCGGCAATGGCGGAGCAGCGAGGCGGGACGACGGCGAGACATCGGTGAAAGCTATGGTGACGCAAACACAAGCTCAGACGAGCATCTACGAGCTATGGTTGGCCTATTGCGCGCTCAAACGTGGCATGGGATGGTCTGGTTAGGAGGGACCACGACGACGGAGGGTGGCGGAGGAGCTCCGGCGAGGCGTGCGCGGGGTTAGAGCTCACCGAGCTTGAACAGCGAGCACTGGAGGACGTGGTAGGATGCTGGGGTGGCGGTGGAGCTGTTGCGGTGGTGCTTGAGTGGCCAGGCGCGAGCTAGCGCGGTTATGGCGACGGCGGAGCTGCGAGAGCTCGGCGGCTGCGCTCGCGGAAGCTGCGGACTACGAAGGAGGAGCGGGAAATGAAACTGAGGGCGCGGGGCGTTGCGGGCGGGTGCTGGCGTGAAGAAGGCGCGCTTCGGCCTGGCTTGGCCGCGCTGGGCAGAGCGTCGGCGACGCGCGGCCACGCTTCGCGCCACGCGGCGACCACGGCCTGAACCGGTCGGCCACTGAACGCAGCGATTCAGTCGCCATTGACCCGATAGGAGCAGCCTGACAGCGGGTTTTCGTGATGATTTATCTTACAATCCGTGACGAATTAGCGCTAGGTTACTAAACCAACTTTGTAGACCTAAGTACCAGTTACAAATGTTGTTCAAAGCACTTATTCTAAATCGCAACCGAAACCGAGAAAAATCGATCCAAAGTCGGGCTGACAGCACTGTCAGAGTATGACTTAGAACAAAAATGGCTAAGTGTTGAAAATAGTGATTCGATGATTTTTGAAATCCAAATTCAAGCATGTTAGGAGCTGAATCAGTCAAAGGCCCAAAAATCAAAGTTGTTCCTTATGTTAAACACTACAACTTTGCTTTAGTGAACTCCTCCATGCAAGGTCTCTAACACCTAGTTCAACTTTAGTCCAACATGTCACTTTGAAATCATGATACACATTCAAACCATGGCTAAATGACCAAACTAGCCCTAGCACTAAATACCAACGTTGTTCCTAAGGATATCCTAAGCATGTTAAAACAAATTGCAAGGTCATTAAAGCATTTCATGTAGTAGTCACTCATATAGCTATTCAGGTCAACACATGAAATAACACTTAAATGCTTGATCAAGAAATATGGCCTTCATGAACAAGGTTCCTTTTGTTAACCTAAGTATAGCTAAGGTGTTTTAGTGACTAGCATTACCCACTTGCATTCATTTGTACAAGATCATATGCATATGTTCCAAGAAACATGAAATAACAAGCAATGTTTCATATGTTTCGATCAAATGTTTCAATTGTAAATGATGATTTATGGATGCTTGATGCTCATGCTCATGTTATGCAAGTCAAGTTATGCAAGGCTAACACCCGAGGTGTTACAGCCCCTCCCCCTTATAAAAATCTCGTCTCGAGATTTGCAAGACCTACCATTCTTGGAAAAAGGCGGGATAAACTTCTTGCAGATAATCTTCTCTTTCCCATGTAGCATCTTGTTCACTATGATTGTTCCACATCACCTTATAAAACTTAATGATCTTACTCCTTGTTACTCTATCCATCACTTCTAATACTCGAATTGGCTTTTCTTCATAAGTCAAATCCGATTGAAGTTGCACGTTGGTGGGTGCAATAGCTTCTTCCGGTACTCGAAGACATTTCTTTAGCTGAGAAACATGGAACACATCAAAGATTGCACTCATCTCTGGTGGTAGTTGTAGCTTATATGCCACATTTCCTTTTCGTTCCAAAATTTTGTATGGCCCTACATATCTTGGTGAAAGCTTCTTTTTCATCCCAAATCTCTTCACACCTTTCATGGGTGATACTCTCAAGTACACATAGTCACCTACTTCAAAAGTTAGTGGTCTTCTTCTTCTATCGGCATAGCTCTTCTGTCGTGATTGAGCTGCCTTCATGTGTTGTTGGATAATACGTACTTGTTCTTTGGCTTCATTGATAAAATCAATACCAAAATATCTCCTTTCACCGGGCTCAATCCAATTCAATGGAGTTCTACACTTTCTGCCATACAAGGCTTCAAATGGAGCCATTTTGATACTCGCTTGATAACTGTTGTTATAGGAGAATTCAGCTAAAGGTAACCATTTCTCCCATGACCCTTTTGAAGATATAACACAAGCTCTAAGTAAATCTTCTAGGATTTGGTTTACTCTCTCTGTCTGTCCTGAAGTTTGCGGATGATAAGCCGAACTCCTGATTAGCTTGGTTCCCAAAGCTTGGTGTAAGTGTTCCCAGAAACAAGCTATGAACTGCGGTCCTCTATCCGATATTATGGTCCGGGGTACTCCATGCAACTTCACAATCTGGGATACGTATATCTCAGCGTATTTCCCAACTATATACCTCGTGTTCACGGGTATGAAGTGCGCTGACTTGGTAAGACGATCGATAATGACCCAGATTGAATCATGGCCTTGTGGCGTTGTTGGAAGGCTTGTAATAAAGTCCATACTGATCTCTTCCCATTTCCATCCTGGAATAGGCAGTGGCTGAAGTAATCCAGCAGTTTTCATATGGACGGCTTTCACTCTACTGCAGTTATCACACCTTGCAACATAGGCTGCGATCTCTTTCTTCATCTTAGTCCACCAAAAACGGGTTTTCAAGTCTTGATACATCTTACTACTACCCGGGTGGATAGACAATTTGGAGGAGTGAGCTTCTTCTAAAATTTGATTCCTTAGCTCTCGGTCTTTCGGCACCACTAGCCGGTCCTCAAACCATAATACACCTCTTTCGTCCAATCTAAAATGTTTTGTTTCTTGCTCTTGCATTTTTCTCTTTATGTGACTTATTCCTACATCAGCCTGTTGTAGCTCTATGATTTTGCCTTCAAGCGAACAACTGATTGTGATATTGTGTAGTACAGCCGGATGTAGCAAGTTGAATCCATCTTCCAATAGTGCTTCCACAGTGTTGCAATGGGACTTCCGACTAAGTGCATCAGCTACTACATTTGCTTTACCCGGATGGTAATGCACTTCCAAATTGTAATCCTTAATCAATTCCAACCATCTATGTTGTCTCATGTTCAGTTCTGGCTGGGTAAAGATATACTTGAGGCTTTTGTGGTCAGTATAGATATGACATACATTGCCCAACAAGTAATGTCTCCATATCTTTAGTGCATGGACAATGGCTGCAAGTTCCAAATCATGTGTAGGGTAGTTGACTTCATGTTTTCTCAGTTGCCGAGAGGCATATGCAATTACTCTCCCTTCTTGCATAAGTACACATCCCAAGCCTATTCCTGATGCATCGCAAAATACATCAAAAGGCTTCTCAATGTCTGGTTGTGCTAGCACTGGTGCTGTAGTCAACAAAGTTCTGAGGGTGTGAAAGGCTGTTTCACATTCTGGTGTCCACTTGTATTTCTCATCTTTCTGAAGTAGTCTGGTCATAGGCTTAGCTATCTTTGAGAAGTCTGGAATAAACCGACGATAGTATCCTGCTAACCCTAGGAAACTCCGAACTTCATGCACCGAAGTTGGGGCTTTCCAATCCATAACCTCTTGCACTTTTGATGGGTCTACTGAGATTCCATCTCTGGATAAAATGTGACCTAAGAAAGGCACTTTGCTCATCCAAAATTCACATTTGTTAAACTTGGCATATAGCTTATGTTCCCTCAGTCTGGATAGGACAATCCTCAGATGCTCTTCATGATCTTCCTCATTTTCTGAATAAATCAATATGTCATCGATAAACACGACCATGAACTTATCAAGTTCGGGCATGAATACCGAGTTCATTAGGTACATGAAATAGGCTGGAGCATTTGTTAGTCCGAAAGACATAACCAAATACTCGTATAAGCCGTACCTAGTAGAGAAAGCGGTCTTAGGTATATCCTCCGGTTTGATCTTTATCTGATGGTAACCTGATCTCAAGTCAATTTTGGAGAATACCTTTGCCTTCGCTAGCTGATCGAACAAGATGTCGATGCGGGGTAACGGATATTTGTTCTTGATGGTCACAGCATTGAGTGGTCTGTAATCTACACACATCCTCAGTGACTTATCCTTCTTTTTCACAAACAATGCTGGACATCCCCACGGAGATGAGCTAGGTTGGATAAGACCCTTGTCCAATAGATCTTGCAATTGAACCTTGAGTTCTGCTAACTCATTAGGTGGCATTCTATAGGGCCTTCTGGATATGGGTGCGGTACCTGGCACTAATTCGATCTTAAATTCCACATCCCTATCCGGTGGTAGACCCGGTAATTCCTCTGGAAATACATCCGGAAACTCACAAACCACTGGGATATCACATAATGTGGTGGCTTGGATAACACAGGCTAAATGTTGGGGTTCGAAATCGCGGGAGAGTGGAACTAGAAAAGCATTCCCTCCCGTGGGTTCTCTCAACATGATAGTACGGGTGCTGGTGTCAATAAGAGCACCATGATACTTCATCCAATTCATGCCTAAGATTACACTTATCGACAATCCCGGCAATATTATCAAATCTGTGGTGTACTCCCACCCTTGTATCAAGATGAGTACATTTTTGACTATCTTTTTGGTAGTAACAGTTCCCCTGCTGAACTTATATTAAAACCCCCTTTACTTACTTCAATTATTTCTTGATCATGTCTAGATGCAAATGCTTGACTCATAAATGAATGAGAAGCTCCCGAATCAAATAAAACAACAGCGGGATGCTTGTTGACAAGAAACATACCAGCCGTGACAACTTCTCCGGCGGGCACTTCCTCCACAGCGGTATAATGCACTTGTCCCTGACGTGCCCTGGCATTCACCTGCCTTTGATTGTTCTGATTTGGGTTGCCATTCCTCTTGGGGTGGGGGCACTCCTTGGACCAATGACCCAGTTGGTTGCAGTTGAAACAAGGTTGATTACTTTTGAATCCGGTGGAGCTGTCCTGATTACCATTCCCTTTTGGTAAGGCAATAGTGAACGCCTTACGAAACGGTTTCTGTGGCCTGTTATTCTGAGCTTTCGGTGGTGGAGGCCTGAACTTGGATGCAGGTGGACGAAATGGTGGCCTAGCTGCGATAGGCGCTTTTGACTGAAAAGATCCGGATGCACTGGCCTCATATGCCCTCTTGCGACCCTTAGCAACTGCATGCAGGTTGTTGTGGTTTTCTTGGGTCAAGGCATCACTAATAAACTCATTGTACGTGGCACATCGAGAATTTGCCATAGTCTTCATTAATTTGGTACCCAAACCTCGCTTGAAACTCTCAATCTTTTTCTCTTCAGTATCCACAAAACTTGGAGCATATCTTGACAAGTTGTTGAATGCATGCATATATTCTGTGAGTGACTTGGTTCCCTGAGTGAGCCTCATAAATTCGGCTGCTTTCATGCGCATTAGGCCCGGGGGAATATGGTGTCCCCTAAAAGCCAGCTTGAATTGATCCCAGGTCACTCTCGCATTAGCAGGCAGAGACGACAGAAAGTGCGTCCACCAGATTCCTGCTGGTCCTTGCAGCTGATGAGAAGCATATTCAGCTTTGAGGTGCTCGGTGACCCTTAGCAGACGAAATTTCTGCTCGATGGTATTCAGCCACTCATCGGCCTGTAGTGGTTCCTCAGCCACCTTGAAGATCGGAGGCTTCGTGTCCAGAAACTCCTTGAATGTACTGTGCTGATTTGGCTCGGCCCCTGGTTGCTGTGGGTGGCCACGAGCAGTGTTTTGCGTGATGAGGCGCAAAGCTTCTTCCATTGTCCTCTGGCTACCCAGGAACTGGGTAAAGAATTCCTGAGCAGATGGTGGCGGTGGGGGTGGCAAGTCATCATGGTTGCCATCCTAGCTGCTGCTAGCTCCTGCACGGGTGCGCGTCATCTGCGAAGTTGCAACAATAAGCGATTATGGGTCGATGCCAAGAGATTGCAGACGAATTAGGTACTCATGCCAAACTGAAATTACTGGAGAAAAATTCTCGAAAGCACAATAAAAACAGAGGCATAATAATTCATTCTCGCAACATGACATCACCAATTTGACCACTTATCGTGCTCATAACGCATGCAATTTAAAGCGTGATGACTGACAAGGAACTGGAATTGCATTAACGTTTACCCAAACATGCAATTTAACATTACATGATAGTCTGGTTACTAATGCCAAATTCCAACTATAGGTTCATTACATAAATAAAGGTGATACATTAGTCTTCTCACTACACGCTAAGCGATCTAATCCTCATCATGATCACTATCGAGGTCAGACGCAGAATCATCTCCTTCCCCAGGTTCTATTTCTTCTTCAGGTGCCACTTCTTCTTCTTCCTCGTACCCCTCTAGACCCATTTCTGCGGCTCCAGGTGGTACATAAGGGTGGAGCTGATTGTGTAGTAGGTGAACCTCTTCATGCAGATTATCATTGTATCCCTCCGCATTGGCCAACTGCTGTTCCAGCTCAAACTGTCGAGCTCTCAGGACATCTTCCCTGGACCAAGCTGCATTTCGCTGGTGAGTTAACCGAGTCATTTCTTCAGTGAGCCTCTCTATCTCGGCATCGTGCTCCCTCTGAAGCTGACGTCGGTCTTCGCGGGCATGACCAAGAGCACCAGACACACGTCTGAGGCTACCTTCAACTCCCTCTAACACTCTCATCACTGCGAACATGGCGCTCATGGCAGGGTTATCGCTGTTCTGCCTTTCTGCTGCACCAATCTCCAAAGGTCTTCCTCTTGCCTGCTGCCATGAGTCAGTGGAGGGATTACCTCTTGGAAAGGCTCCAACCATAGCGGCTGCCAGCTCCTGAGGAAAATGATCCATGATATCCCTCAGGATCCCAAAGGCTGCCCTGCCAGCTGCTTCTTCAGCAGTCCTGCCAGTCGACTCATAACACCAACCTGTCCACTCAGACTCGTCACCTCGGGGACGAACAATGGCCTCCACAGTAACTAAGAGACCTTCTCCCAACCGCTCATTTGCCCAAAAGTAGCGGGGTTCCATTCCATCGGGATAACCTACATAGCTGAGCACTCTCCACAAGAGGGTAGGCATCCCAAACTCTCCAAGGAACGTGTGACGTTGACGGGTATGTGGAGCAAGCTGACGGCTAGGAGCTCTACCTCCGGTGGACTTACGAGCAGTCTGCTTGGTGCGTGCCATCTGCACCATCAACATGTACCCTTTTGTGAGACAATGCCATAATGGATAAGAGTTACATAACCGAGTAAGAATTTTATAAGGGGAGGAACAAATGTGATTATGTGAATGGTGTTTAACATGATGCATGCTCGTGCCGTACGTCCTCGTAAACTTAGGAAAAATTTGTTTCTAACGGTAGACACGGTGGCATACATACGTTCTCTCATATAGATCGTAACTAGTCGAACTACACGTTTCGTTGTTGGTGTACCTGCATAAAATTTCATTTCAGCCCTAAACCCATAAGGAAATATGCAGAATGTAATTGTAAATACTTTCATATATGTATCCCCATACATATACTTCCGTATCAATCTACCCAACAATAATTTAAACCCACAATTAAATACGTACCATGTATACATGCAAGCATGCATACCTAGCCGTACCAATGCTAACTCTTCCCGACTGCACGCTCACACCTTGCGGTCATACACTCATCTTACCTTGGCGTAGAGGCATTTGATCCATACATTACCACTCAAGTGAATGGCATCCATACTATAGCACGCCGTATGGACGACGAAGTAAAAACCCCCATGTTAGTACTTAAATAGCCACCTAATAGTCCTTAATCTGGGCATAAGGAAAGTGATCATTGGCACACTTTAGATTTCAAATACCTATTAATTACTATTAGCTGCTAGAAAAGGGTTTTGGAACACAAAAACTTTTGTTTTAAATACACTTGTGACAATTAACGTTGAATCCCGCTCTGATACCAGCTGTCGCAGAACCGACCAATTTATAAGAATACAAGTACAATGGCAATCCGCAAGCAGTTGCACTGTCATACTTGAATCCATATAAACCCGGTAGTCCGTCGAGTACCACGACGGGTCTCGATAAACGATTTACAACAACCAAGATCGTACAGGATTCAACATACATGCCACATATTACATAAAGTTCACAGATACTTTTCATCATCAGAGTACAAATAGAAAGTTATTACAAACCGAGTTTGATAAATTAAAGCGGAAGCAAATAAGTTTGAAGATAAGTTTCCAACGTAGTTTGATACAGTGCCAAACCAGATCACGGTCCACAAAAGCAAAGATAGGAATTACTAGGGAAGCCTGCCCAAGGCTTACTCCTCATCCACAGCGGGATAGAAGCAACTCTTGCAATAACCATGATACACAGTGCCATCTGCAACAATGGGAAAATAAACCCTGAGTACGAGAAGGTACTCAGCTAGACTTACCCGTCATGAACCAGGAATAAAACGACTCCAAGGATTATGCAAGGCTGTATAAGTGGACGTAACTTGACAACATTTTGTGAAAAAGGCAATTAACCGTTGTACAATTGTGATTCTTTTATCAAGTTAATTATAACTATCCATTTCTAGGTTAGCAACTATCCTATGCCAAACATGTGGTATATTATTTAGAATCATACAATAGTAACCATAGCAGGTATTGTAATTCCATATTCATTTGAACCATCATGTTTCATAATATAGTTACTACGATGTTGGGACTAGCCAAGTTTCTCACTATCCGGGAGAGACGGCGATTCGAATCGATTTCAACCAGCTGGGAATTTATTCCTAACACAAACCCAGATCTATCAGCCACGATAATCTTAGGTCACCTTTGGTACAACTCAGGTACACATTTCGCGGGTCCGTACTGCGTCGCACAATCTGGAACACCAGATGCTAGGATGCTCAGGCCAAGCCTGCCCTTGGGCTCAGTCTGATCGTTCCCCGGAAGGAGCGCATGACAAAACGAGTCCCGGCCTGAGTTGAATTACTCGGCTTCGCGGTCGGAACAAGTTATCCGGCCAGCTAAGTGAGAGGCATGCGTTCAATCTTGTCAGAAGCGCCAACAACGGTACGGTCCTTAATCGACACAGACGGGGATAAGTCCACACCCAAGACCTCCATGCCTTGTTGCTTCCCTATCGACCTCCCGTCCGGTCTCAATTTACTTTTACCACATGGTTCTGTTCCACAATAGCAGATATAGCCAACCGTGCTCCGGTATCCACCTATATCTCGCAGGTGACAGAACATCACCCGACTTCTACCGGTCTAAGCATGGCTAAGCATATATTCGCTCCTGGACCTATACCGGTTAAAGGGTTAATATCTAGACAAGGAATGTACATGCATCAAGTGGTTTCATTCAACTCTTATAACCTAATGCATCAATCATAAATACGTAAGTAAACATTTGTAAAATATTGGGAGACTTATAATGCTCCGGGGCTTGCCTCGTAGAAAGGAAGTAGGACGATGGTCAGGGCACTCCGGAAGCTCTTCAGGGTTCTGCTCCACGCCTTCGGGAGCTGCGGCTTGCAGATCCTCCTGCGGGTTCCCTTCCTCTGCTTCTTCGAATTCCAGTAATGTGATCGCTTCCTCCGATCCTAGATGCATGAGTATGGTATGAGTATTACGAATGCATAATGTTAACATGTGCATCTCGTTGTTGGAGTAGGTGCATATCTCTTCTCGCTTACTACTTAACTACTTCTACAATGCATCGACTATGCCATAACCAGTATCTACTTGTTTCACTCATAACTGGAGTTCTACAAATCCGAAGACAGTGATCTTGGACTTTCTGGAAAGCTTAACAAATTCTCTACAACTTGGTTATTAACCATTTTTATAGTACACATCAGTTTCAACATGTAACTCATCACACTCTAGAATCAGTCCGGAAATGTGTTAACATGCAATATAAAGTAAGAATATTTCTACATCAGGTAATCATTCAAAATTTGACAACATATAACCTACCAACAGTGTAAGCATACCAAATACAGTTAAGATGATATAATGGCAAAGCCCAAACTATTTATTAAATTGCCTTTATTATTTTATTTAGATATCTAGGTTAAATAATAAATATATATCAGATGTGCTGAATAAATTCTCAAAAATTTACAGAGCCTTAATAATGCTATCAAAGGACTACTACAAAAATTTCATGTCATTTTGCTAAGCAGAACATCCTATACAAAAATGATAAGGAAGCAAGGCTTGAAATAGCATAAATGGAAAATCCTATTGAAAAGTGTCAAGCAACAGATTTCTTATTTTTCTCAACATCCATATGGTACTAGTATCACCTCCAATAAATTTCATGAATTTTGGACTTATAATTAATTTATAAGAATTCATGCAAGGATTAACTATTTATAAAAGAAAAATCTATAACTATAGATCTACACATGCACTGGTTATCAAATTTTTATCCAAGCTCAGGTATGACAAGAACAGCCTACCACAAAAATTTCATAATTTTTGGAGCAAAGGAACTCTAGATATAAAATAAACAAATTTGAATGCATTCAAAAGCACATTTGAAATCCCTATTTAAATTTCCAGAAATTTCTACTGTTGAAGTCAAGAACACATTTTTACTAAATACTACACTTCCTAAGCAACACAATCATATTTATTTCATCATTTTAGGAGCTACCAAACTAAAGATACAAAAATAACAAAACAAATCAAAAACTGGATTCAAAATGAGTTAGCCTACACTACTGCTGTCGCTGACAGGTGGGACCCGCTGGTCAGGGGACCCCACGCGTCAGTGACACGGAACAGGGCAGCGGCGCTGCGCGGTGCTGGCGCGGCCAGAGCTTGCCGACGGCGAGGTTGCCGGCGGTGACATCATCACTACGCTATCTACTTGACCTCGCGCATCTATTGAGCCACTTGGCCGGCCCTATTGTCGACGGTAAGGACGACGGCGGCGGCAATGGCGGAGCGGCGAGGCGGGACAACGGCGAGACGTCGGTGAAAGCTATGGTGACGCAAACACAAGCTCGGACGAGCATCTACGAGCTATGGTTGGCCTATTGCGCGCTCAAACGTGGCATGGGATGGTCTGGTTAGGAGGGACCACGGCGACGGAGGGTGGCGGAGGAGCTCCGGCGAGGCGTGCGCGGGGTTAGAGCTCACCGAGCTTGAACAGCGAGCACTGGAGGACGCGGTAGGATGCTGGGGTGGCGGTGGAGCTGTTGCAGTGGTGCTTGAGTGGCCAGGCGTGAGCTAGCGCGGTTATGGCGACGGCGGAGCTGCGAGAGCTCGGCGGCTGCGCTCGCGGAAGCTGCGGACTGCGAAGGAGGAGCGGGAAATGAAACTGAGGGCGCGGGGCGTTGTGGGCGGGTGCTGGCGTGAAGAAGGCGCGCTTCGGCCTGGCTTGGCCGCGCTGGGCAGAGCGCCGGCGACGCGCGGCCACGCTTCGCGCCACGCGGCGACCACGGCCTGAACCGGTCGGCCACTGAACGCAGCGATTCAGTCGCCATTGACCCGATAGGAGCAGCCTGACAGCGGGTTTTCGTGATGATTTATCTTACAATCCGTGACGAATTAGCGCTAGGTTACTAAACCAACTTTGTAGACCTAAGTACCAGTTACAAATGTTGTTCAAAGCACTTGTTCTAAATCACAACCGAAACCGAGAAAAATCGATCCAAAGTCGGGCTGACAGCACTGTCAGAGTATGACTTAGAACAAAAATGGCTAAGTGTTGAAAACAGTGATTCGATGATTTTTGAAATCCAAATTCAAGCATGTTAGGAGCTGAATCAGTCAAAGGCCCAAAAATCAAAGTTGTTCCTTATGTTAAACACTACAACTTTGCTTTAGTGAACTCCTCCATGCAAGGTCTCTAACACCTAGTTCAACTTTAGTCCAACATGTCACTTTGAAATCATGATACACATTCAAACCATGGCTAAATGACCAAACTAGCCCTAGCACTAAATACCAACGTTGTTCCTAAGGATATCCTAAGCATGTTAAAACAAATTGCAAGGTCATTAAAGCATTTCATGTAGTAGTCACTCATATAGCTATTCAGGTCAACACATGAAATAACACTTAAATGCTTGATCAAGAAATATGGCCTTCATGAACAAGGTTCCTTTTGTTAACCTAAGTATAGCTAAGGTGTTTTAGTGACTAGCATTACCCACTTGCATTCATTTGTACAAGATCATATGCATATGTTCCAAGAAACATGAAATAACAAGCAATGTTTCATATGTTTCGATCAAATGTTTCAATTGTAAATGATGATTTATGGATGCTTGATGCTCATGCTCATGTTATGCAAGTCAAGTTATGCAAGGCTAACACCCGAGGTGTTACATCTGCCACAGCTGGAGGCACCACTGGGGGACTCCGTGGCTAGACAGCGTATTCGACCACACCCATCGACGCCTTAGGGAGCACTGTCTGCTCCTCGGGCACTGTAGGTTTCTTCGCTCTAGCCTCTGACATAGCATCGGCGACTCCAGCTTCCACTCCTGAAGACCTAGTGGCTTCCACTGTTGCCCCAGGCACCGTCATCGACCCGACCACCATCGACACCAATCTCTCATCACCACCAAGTCCATCAGCAGTGGCAGTTGACTCCTCCATCAGCTGCCGAGCACCCAGGGACTCCAAGACAGGAGTTGTTGGCATTGCCTTTGCCTCGAGACCAGGCCTCGGCTGCTCGTCAATTTGGATGGGCAGGGTTAGATCCTCCGCACGCCTCGCGCTACATCAGACTAGCTTCTCAATCACCAAAAGAGATAAGGATATGACAACAAAATAACTCCAAGGCAAGGATACTTATGTGTTGGCCTACCAGTACACTTTTCTAAACTGGCGCTGCCAACCAGAGCCCCCAGCCACAGCCTTGGGGTCGATTCCTGCGCCTTGGGGGGCGGTCTTGCGGTCT